>NW_008751802.1:71305-72302 GCF_000715545.1 Opisthorchis viverrini
TCTATCTGACCGCGTTCAATGCCCACACTCTGAAGCAAGCAGGACAACAAGCTGCTCTTGCACTCACACTGGACTCGCTTGGCATTGATGTGTGCTGTGTCTCAGAAACGAGAATTCAAGATGCAAGCACAGGGATTGAGTTGGCCGTCCCGTCAGTTTCCAGTCGCTTCCGGCTACGCACCTCTGGTGATCCAGAGGCTGCTGCGGTGGAATGTGCAAGGGTTGGTATTGTGCTAAGTCACCGGGCAGAAGTATCCTTACTTGACTGGATACCTGTTGATAGTCGCCTCTGTGCGGTTCGCCTGGCAAAGTCTGTGAAGGAGTCTCACAAGCGGCAAGTTGATAGATGTCTGTTTATCGTGTCTGCGTATGCCCCAACTGACTGTAGCTCCGACGCCGTCAAAGACAGGTTTTACGACGCCCTGAATGCCCTGCTGCGGCGAGCTAAAAGCTCAGACGTTGTGGTGGTTGCCGAAGATATGAATGCGCAAGTGGGCAAGCTTAGTACAACTGAGACTCAATTAGGAGGTCGACATGGACTAGACTCGGTACGTACGGACAATGGGGAACGATTGCTTCAGCTGTGTGCTGATCGCAGGCTGTTTTTATGCAGCACTAACTTCCGAAATAGCCGAAGTCGTCTGGCCACTTGGTGTCCTCCAACAACAGGCCGGCCACGAACTCAAATCGACCACATTGCCATCAGTTACCGATGGCGCGGATCCATAACTGACTGTCGGTCGTTTTAGAACACATTTGTCGAATCCGACCACGCACTCGTCCGGAGTCGCTTCGCCTTACGTTTCCCGGGGCAGCGTAAGGTGCGGACAAATCGCATGGCAACGGAAAGACTGGCAGATCCGGATGTCAGACGAACTCACCAGAGTAGTCTTTTAGAGTCTCTTCCAAGTACTCCTCCATCAGATGTGAACTCATACTGTGACGAGATTGCCACCTCTTTGCATATTGCTGGGAATTTTGCCTGTGGCACGACCCA
>NW_008751802.1:73210-108314 GCF_000715545.1 Opisthorchis viverrini
TACTGGAAGTTGTGAGCGTTTTACGTATCTTGGAAGTTGTATTAGTTCTGACTGTAGTGTGACAGATGAGGTGAATGCACGAATCTGCAAGGCTCGGGCCGCGTTTGCTAACTTGAGACACCTATGGCGTCAGAATGGTTTATCCCTGAATCTGAAGGGACGTGTGTATCAAGCTACAGTACGGGCTGTTTTGTTGTATGGCTGTGAGACTTGGCCTACTCGAGCAGCGGACTTGAGACGTCTTCAGGTGTTCGTTGTCCCAGAACCATAGCTCGTGTGAGTTAGTTTCGGCGAATCCGTAATGAGGCAGTTAGAAAGCGCGTTGTCGGTTGTGTAACGGGTACTTCCATTGAAGAATGTGTCCAGCACCAGAAGCTGCGTTGGTTAGGACATGTGTTACGTATACCGAACCATCGTTTGCCGAAGAGTGTGCTGTTTTCCTTCCCCAAGTCAGAGTGGCGTAAACAGAGAGGTGGGCAGCCCTTGGCCTAGCAGAGGATAATGAAGGAGATGACGAAACGCTTGGGTGCTGTCGGTGCTACTCGCCTTCCAGGATGGGGACCGCGTGATCCTCACTGTGCCTGGTTGGAGACACTACAAGATATGGTTGCCAACCGATGTCAGTGGCGTTCTTGTTGTCAGTTTCTGTCCAGATTGCCTGAGTGAATGTCTGGAGGTGTAGGCACCTCGGAATGATTGTGTTAAGCTAGCACTAAGTCCCTCCCCATCCACCTTTATTCTTTTCTTTACAATAAGGCTTTCAACTAAGTCATGGTTGTACGGCAGTGAAGCATCAGTGTTGAACACTGATGTCACGCTGTCGATGGTGATGATGATGATGATTCCAGAAGCCCGAGTTCTTACTCTGTAGTTTGTATCATATACCAGTGTCAAATATTTATCTTTATCAGTTTTTTTCAGACTGCTGGGTGAGAATGAATCCGCCACATAACCTGGAGGGAATTACACTATCTTTTTTGCTTTCAGTAAATAAACTTTGCGACTCAGCTAACTCTGTTCATAGTTATTGTTTATCACCACTCATGCGCGACACACGTCGAATTGGGCTGTACTTGTTGATACTTCCCGATTTTGGTTTAACTATCGTCACCTGTCCAACACACTAGCTATTTACCGGCATATCAAAAGGCTGGGTATCCCAGACAGGTTTGTCCCCTTCAATGCACTATTAGTCTGTTTTATAGTCGGATAATTTTGATGCTGTCTGATGATGCTAGTTGTAGCCCTAGGAATCCCAGACCAGGTAAGTTCCGCATTTCCTTGGTCATTTGTTTCTCTATGCCTCTCCCCCAAAAGCTCAAATATTCAACAACCCTTACAATCCAATCAATTTGTATGGAGAATCAATTGAGGTAGATTATCGAGGCTATGAAGTCACGGTTGAGAACTTCATTCGAGTACTTACTGGTCGGCTTCCACCTTCCACACCTACTTCGAAACGGTTGAATACGGATGAGCATAGCAATATTTTGATCTACATGACAGGTACTAGTTTCGTCGCACTTCAGTTATTTTCAGGTCACGGTGGTGATGGTTTTCTAAAATTTCAAGATGAAAATGAATTGTCCAGTAATGAAATGGCTGATGTCGTGGAGCAAATGTGGCAAAAGAAACGGTCAGTACTTTTTTGTTGTTGGGTGCCTTCTACTGATGATGAGCGCTACTCCGCAAATCGGGACAGCTGAAATCTCGAATACGTCACCTTCATGCTGACCGCGGTTACGCGCATCCATATTCTCAGGTTTAACTCAGTACTCTTCATTCGGAAGGGCAGCACGTCTATGTGCACTGATACGTGCACTGGATAGTGCCATACCGTGGTGTTCGTCTACCCGACCGAAATTAAAATTCTCGTTTGGGAGTCGATAAGCAAAGCCAACTCGCAAGGAACCCTAGTGACCACCAGGTGCTTTTCTCTCACCTTCCTATCGCTCCGACGAACCTTGGCATAAGACTCTGTTATCACTTCGAAAATTTTGGGCTTCTAATCAATGTCCCTTGGTGGACACTATCAAAGTCGAATTATTTGAGGGTAAATGCCAGTTGATACTAAGCTCGAGTATGCTCCTGCTTGTAAGCAGTTCTACTTTAGACGGTCCGCGTTTGTGAACGCGAGATATATTAGACTACTTCGGGATTGTTTTGATTATACCCAAATATCTGACTACGCAATCCTTTGCTTAACAGCAACTTTTCTAGGAACGTGTTCTCTCTGATGATGCATCGGATCTCTGCCGCTCACAACCGTCCAAAACTGGTGCAGAGAGTCGGTCAGTTTCCGTTGCACTGACGGTGTTCGTTGGTGACCTGAGAGAATGCAATGATAATTTTATAGTTTACAGACGTCTGTTTCAGTGTGATGTATTTCTGCCTGCAAAATTCCAGCTGATGCGAAGATCAAGAACTAAAATAACTACTGAGCGTTCGGTTTCATAAATCCACAGAGCGTGAAACTGGAACCTCTTCACGGAAATGTGCCACATTTTGATTAATCGACAATCGACTTAGTGTAAAGTGTGATAGTTGTTGAACTAGTGGTTCGCCTGCGTAATTTTTAGGAAAACACGACAGACTATATCTATGGCAAACCAAACTCGTTCTACGATAGTATGAACTGGAGTGAGTGGTAATTCACACTAACTGGAAATTCTTCTAGCTGAATAGGTGTCGTTTCTCCTAAGAGGTCATTTTTTCTTGTGCCTCCGTGTTTAATGTCCTTTGTTTGGCTTTATAAAGATTTCCACCTGCAGATTTTGCTGACAAGGCTACTGGAGATTCAGGTAACTTTTCTGAGAAGTTCAACTATGTTACCATTCTCACAACCCCGGACAAACCGGATGACTTCAGTAATATTTGTCGGGTGAACATGGTATAAAGGGACGAATAACCTGAAATTTGAGATTCTCAAGCTCAATCACAGTCGTATTGAAGAGGGGGTCGTCGGAGAGGAGTGTCGTCATTAGATGCAATTTCAAAGGCTCATGCTCAAACTCCTATGCATCAATACTGAATCAATTGCTTCCCTTATCATGTAGTGATTGCAGAAGTGCGTCCTCTGTCCGCTCCTAAATCAGTAATGTTCACAGCTTAGACATTCGTTTGTTTCCCATGTAAATGATTTTGGCAGCGACGATTTATGTCCACTGGCCTAAGGACTCAGAGTGTAAAAAGAAGGATACTTGTATTCGAATCAGAACGGTAGTTGCGGAATTACGAATAAAATTAAGGTTAATGAGCGATCTGAATTCTCCTTTCTGGAAAGTCTTGGAAAGAATCTGTGGATTGGTTACTGGACTCGTACTTCGGGCGTACTGAATACCGATGATTCTTCCAGTTTGCGTCTAGTCTTGTCCGTGGAACTTGTTCACTTGACACCTTTTTGAACCAGTGATCTATAGCTGTTTTTAGTCCATTGGAAAATGCCTGTAACCAATAGATAAGTAATCGTTTCAGGTTTATTGACCAACGACAAATACACCAATTGTTTACCAAATGACGACTAGGTCGATTCCAGGCATTTTCAGGTGACATGATCCGAATTTTATCTCGCCGTATGCAGAACCTTTAAGTTTGTGTCTTTTACTCCTCACCCTGGCTCTTCTAGATTAGGCACTTGATATTGGGTGATGTCACTCGTTTCCACCTGGTGTATTTTCTCGCCAGCGCAGCTGCGTTCAGTTTCACGGTTAGGCCATGCCCGAGCCGAAATTGCGCAACCACCTCACTTCTTCACAAACTGGTCTTGTCTCACCTTTTATTTCATCCCTACGGATTCGAACTATCGGAATGACCCGAAATGAGTGTAAACGTGGGTAAAGATGGCTATATCACATGGTCAGTGCATCATGTATATCCTTCTTCCCTCATACTTGTGACGGGTTGTACACCTGGAATAGCACTACAATGCCTTTTCGCAGGCACTTTATAGAGCCAACTGATGCGGTGTGCCAACCGTTTAGTCCGTCAATCGACTGAAATTTCTCACCGTCGGTTTTTCTTGTTCTCAGTCCATATTTGTTTTACCCGGTGCTCATATTACTCTCGTTGCAGTTCCATTTTGGTTTCTGTCAATCAGAACATCAGCTCGTCTTTAACTCTTGATCAAAAAACTGTGGTATTGTCAGATATTTTTAAGTCGTTCCTCAACGAACTGATCCGCTACTTCAATGCACCGGCTTATTGCCTGCTCTAGGCTTCGTACAGTTTTAATGTCATCTAGGATACGTATTAGTCAGCGCTTTTCATGCAACAGCAACGCGTCGGTGTTAACACTAGTAGCACAGAATGTCAGGTGTTTGTACCTGCACACCCTCGCGCTCATCGATGGAGACTGAATGTTTTGATGCTAAGAGCAGTGATTGATTTTTGTGCCGCACATGCTGAGTCGTTGTCCACCAGAGGTGCGCCTTTTTTGCTACCGAATGCAAATTGATATGAACGAAGAGACTGACGACGGGTGATATGACAAAAGGGTGTTTAGACTATCACTATAAGTCTAAGTATACTCTAAAAGATGGTTTGTATGATCTGGTGGCATTACAAGAGGCAGATTTAAGCTGGTGACTTGTCGAACATTCTTGATCCGGTAGCGTTTTTCGGGTAATCTGCGTGACAGTCGTATGAGTATCACATCAATAATTACTTCTTGGAGTGTTCGAAGCGCCTTTTGGTGATGCACAACGGATTGAAGTTCCACGATCTGTTGATGATGGTAGGTGAGCCAGATGAGGTTTCAGGCAATGTGATCTAACACCAGCCTCAAAAGAACGGCGTGAAAAGTGGTGAGCCGTTGCATATAGATGTGTATCATTTGTAATTCAAGAAAAGTTTCGTCTGACCAGCTATGATCATAAAATTGGTATATTGATCACTCACTCTAAGATAAATTACTATTGTTGATAGAATTTGGGACAGAATTTAGCGATATATTTCCAAGCTATTTGCTACGCCTTAGCCTTGGTACAATATAAAAATATTAAGCTTGACTCATGGGAAATCTAGCCTATTGTGTCCATGAATACGTATTGTGTGTGTGTGGTTATCTCGGATTTGCAATGCTAGGTCATCTCTTTTTCACCTGGTCCCCCAACTAGTCAGCCACTAGGAAGTATGGGAGGTAACTTGTTTTTTTATGTTCCATCCACATCGGTTATTCTTTCACAGTTATCTACTTTAATGTGTTCAGGTATCACGAAATACTGTTCATTGTGGATACTTGTCAAGCGGAGTCAATGGGAAAGCTCATTTACTCACCCAACGTTGTCACCGTCGGCAGTAGTGCAATCGGTGAAGATTCCCTCTCAGTGAGTTTGTTTTTATACCTTTCCATGATCTGCGTAACCGTGGTCCAGTGTTGACGGTCAGTCTCCCGATTTTTTGTCATTGTTTGACGAATGAACTGGTAATCCTGTATGTCCAGTTTTGTCTCTTAATGGGATCCGATTCTGAACCATAGGTTCTATGCGCAGCTGAGGATATCATTTTTGGATTCGCCCATGAGGTCTCGTTACCTATGTAGACAGCCCTAGTCATCACCCAGAATGGTACGGTTGTCCAACGTGTAGGAGCTACGCCAAGAGGATAGTTTAGTCGGCTCGTTCAGAATTACGGAATATACGGAGGCCAGTTGTCGGTATCAATTAAGCCGGATTTGTTTTTTAACCTCTGTTTATTTATCGTGACATCAGGGAAACCTGCAGATCACAAATCAGTACTAACTTGTATTGAACACATTACCATTTTCAACGTTTCCAACTGAAATAGACCGATGTAATTATACCACGTGACCAACTCCGCACACAACCGTATTAAGAGACGCTAAGGTCTTTTTGTTATTTTTTGTTACTATATTACTCCTGTGCTTACAATACGTGAAACTGCTGATTGTAGTGCCATTCGAGAAAGACGGCATCACTTATTCGCACAGGTCGGTAGGCCGATAGGAGATCGGCAGCGTAGCTAAGTATGACATCACTTACGGTCTGTCGCACACCTTTTGGTCTGCGCAAAATTGAAGCCTACATACCATTCGAGATAGTCGCCAGTCTCGCCTTTCAGCTGTACCAGACGGCGATTATCCTGGTAGTAGAGATGCGTACCCACGTACCCAGTGATATGGATTCAATATCAGATGACTGTAGTCACCCTGAGTCACTTTCATGTATACGTGATGTGCAGCCAGAATTAACAAACTGGCTTTGAAGATTACCATTAAGAAGAGCTCGACGAGTTGCCAACATACAGCCCTTGCCGGTAACATCTGATTCATTGCCTATATTCCACCTTGTCGTTTACCTATATGACAGCCACATCTCAAGAGCGTGTGCATGGATATCTGTGATTTCGAACAGCTATGGTGAACTTGTAGTTGCGCATTCAGGAAGGAAACTACTCACAAGGTTGCTGAAAAACTCTTCGGCGGAGAGTTTTCAGCAGTTAGTAGTTTTCTTCATGAAAATATGCTGCGATATCTTGAATATCGTGCCAACTGAAACATGAGGTGGCATGTGTGCAGCACATTCAGTTGTAGAACATCATAACTGAGAAATTCAGTTGAGTCTCTCGTGTAAACCAAATTGATTTGCAAATGAGTGTATTTCTCGAGAGCATTCAGGATGTTCTACCAGTCAATTAATTAAATCTAAATTGATGCATTTCTAAAACTCATTCCTGGCAAATTTATCACCAAATGCTGATATCCTTGGTTGTAAATGATGAATCAGCGTTGAAAAATCAAGATCAAAGCGGCAAAAGGGCCTACTTGTGTGACCAACACGATTAAACCGACAATTCTTTCGGCCAAGGCTAATACGAGAATAGCGTAGCACTCGAGTAGTCCATAAACCAGTGGATCGCATTTGTCCATGCTTTATTCGATTCTTAGTTGGATACCAGACAAGGCGTAACGGAGATAGCTTCTTCATTGATATTCAGCTGCTCCACTTTGCCTGCGTTGAGTCAACTGACGGTATTCTCGTCATTTCAAGTGAGAGAAATAAACACGCGGTTTATTGTATAACTGTAATTTAATGGTCACAGTTCAGTAACTTATTTTACACTTCCACGTGGCTCCGTGTGCGAACTTGATCGACTTAATTTCATTTATTGTGAAAATAAACCAGATGTGGAGAATCATAGGCTGTACTCGTTTTTGTTTTTGTGAAACTTAGACATGCAAAGTATTTTGAGTGATTTACTTCCAGCCTGCACACGTAGAGTGATTGGAGATTGTCCTCATCGGTGCTGTTGTCATTTCGAATTCTGCTGGAAGTTTTAAACTGAGTCCCACAGTGATCTGGTGGTTGACTGGAGCCTGATTCCCATTGTTTAACTGCGGTAATAAACTACCGCCACTGTCGGACTATTCTCCAGCATATACACAATTTTTCTGGTGATAATGCCACTTTGTCGCACATTCATATAAAGAATATATGATTTTCGAATATACACTCATTTGCAAACCAATGTGGTTTTTCGACAGACTCGCCTGGAACCCAGCTGAATCTCTCGTTTGTGATGTTTGCAGGCAACTGAATGTGCCGCACCAGGTCGCCTCATGTTTCAGTCGCTACGATATTCTAGGTATCGCGATACATGTATACATTTGTGATGCACTACTCATACGTAGGACATAAGGTAAACAAGTAGAACATAAGGGGACTGCGCCTACCTGATGAGCCCCAAAATGGGCGAAACCGGTCGTGGGCTGTCGACGGATTTTCAGCAATTTTATTAGCAGTACATTACATTCTCGTCGAGTTAAATATCAGTTCAATTCAATCAACTCAATTTATCAGCTACAAACCGTGTGCCATAGTCACATTGGTTCCAGCTGCTACAGTTCTGATCACCGAAAAACAGGAAAGTGAAATACAAAGCAAAGTCTTGTAGGCAAAGACATACTCAGTTTGTTCGGAAATCAGGCAGCTACGCATTGAAGGCGATAGCTCTGATGCACGAGCGCCAGTGACCGCGCGATTCCGTCATTTCCGACAATGTCAATAACCACTAGTGATTTGAGTACCGGGGTCCCCATCCAGGGAGGTGGCAGTGATCCACCTGACTGGTTAGTGTTTTAGTACTTCGTTGCCAGGTCATACACCGTTCACCTCTCGGTCGCTTCCAAGTGGAAGCGACCAACCCTGGTGACAAGAGCAGACTATCTGGCATGCGGAGTACATGACCCAACCAGCGCAACCTATGAAGCGTGAGTAATTCATCTGTCGCGGGAGAGTTCCTTCTTCTCAAGACCATTTGGCGTACCTAAGCATTACTAATGTGATGTCCCCACCAAACCTGACTAATGCTTCGGAGGCACTGATGATCAAACACTGACATCTTCCGTATGCCCTCTGTAAAATCGCGAAATTAATATTATCACGGGCAGATCATAGCTTTACCAGTGATGTTTCTACTCCGTTCTTAACCGGCGAATAGTATTCAGCATACCTTTGTCCGTGTTTGTCGTCGAACTTGAAAATTAAGTTCTTTAGCTGTTCATCGTGATAAGACAAACTGCTATTTTGATGCCCTCCAACTCATCTTCTGAGACTTTGAAATATATTACCGGTTAGGTTTCTCTGAACCACAGTGTCGCATGAACGTATCTGACATATCAATTCTCCCCCTGAGTTCCCTCACCATTTTCAAGCTATCCGTTTTCTTGAAGGAAACGATTCAAGGTTGCTGCAGGCTTTTCGGTGGACGATTTAGCTGGGATTCAGTTGAGTATCGAGTTGCGGCCAAATTGGTGTGTAAATGAGCTTATTTCGCGAAGCTATTCGTTGTTCGTTTTAATAGGTTCATCATATATTCGTTGTTCACAAATTTCTGTAAAGACTGAGTGAGTAGTTCTTATCGGAGAGTCTTAGAAAACAACACAGCGTGCGGTTACGAGTAATGTAGTAGACGCTTTGTCAACCGACTGGTGGTCACATCTACGATTGGTAACGGGGTGTAGAATGGATAAAATGTCTGGACAACTACGTCAACTGCTTCATGTGAACACAAGTTGATGCGGCTCGTGCAACCGTCTTTGTCTGCAACTGGCGGTGGACCCGTTTGTCATTATAACCTGATCACCGGTGAATCAGTGCCGTTAGTTTATAGCAATTAATACTGTGCAGGGGTGTCTCACCTAGTTACTCGGGTCGTTTTCCATAAAATCCGGTTTTGCTTTATTCCATAGACTGCACCACTAACTCTGAACGATCACTTTTAAAAATGTCCTTTCCGATTCTGCATTCATGCACTGCTGCAACCAGTTAATCAGAATCTCTTAGTACATGCTTTTCTTCCCCACTTTCACCGGAGAATTCTCGGAAACAATTTCAGTTTGTATACTTTTTACCGTGTAGCTCCACGTTGATAAGGACATTGGAGTCTTCATGTCTGATCGGTATTCGTATCACGCATCCGAATTTTTGAAAGGCATCACACCGGAGAGCAAACAAACCATGGACCAATTCGTAAGTCACCGGCATAACATTCATTCCAATAAATGCAATTCTTGGAGCATTGTTTACAGAGTTGACTTTCTTTGAGTGCAAATTCTGACCGGCTTTAAAGACTCGCTTATAATTTACTCTTACTGAAACTCGCATGGGATATTTTCAAACAAAATCAGGACCTTCAGTGTCTCATTTATGGACTTTTATTACTTCGTTCAAAAAACTTCTTACAGAAACAGTTTAGGTCAGTATGGGGCCCAAACTCCTTGAATGTTCTGGTTAGCGATGTAGTTCCTAAGTTCTGACAACGAGTGGAGCAAATTACCTCTTCATAAGGGACTCTTCTGTCTTATGGAACGGGATTCATTTCCTCCTCGTTGGGTTGCAGACTATCGCTTACGTTTGCTTTATTTATTGTGATTATCTCTTGCGGGAAGATGACTAGTTTTCAGTGGCCTGTAACAGTTTCAAACCAAAACATTCCCCGATTACGTGATGGTTGACACTGACCTCTTCTCTTCAGATTTGCGGAGTGATTACCGGGCAGTTCATTGTCAAACGGCTACCTTAATTTCCCTTAATCTTTACTTGACCTCTCTTAGCTACTGGATTCATGTACATATATGTGCTGTTAATTCCTTGAGAACCACTCACAATTAACGGTACTTATTTGCTATCTCGTTATACTAATGACTTAACTGATGTCATCGATTACAATGGTCCGGTTTTAGCTTTGCTCGTATGGTGACCCAGTTGTGATTCCAATCAACCGTAGATTCAGGCATTCGATACCAGCTTGGATGATACCGATATGCTTCTAGATGGTCATCCAAGCGGCTTCGTCAGACGGAGGGGGTGGTACTGGCTTTTGGTTGAAGGTGGCCAAACCACCGGAGTTGGCGGTGTTGAATAAGATCATAAATCCCAAACTAATTGCACCGTATTCAATGCCAATAAATCGAGTAGATTAATCATTGTATGTGGCGTAGATTGTGGGCTATTGAAGCCTGTAGATCTAACTGGATGAATAAATCCACGGTTTTGGTACAGCAAAACATCCATCCAGTATCTTTTATTGAGAATGCCTGGGTCAACCAGACCCAGGTAAAACGAAACCTAGCAAAAAAACCGTCTTATATATTGTATGGTCATGTATGAAGCGCCCGGTGAATTTGCACGTGCTTGCTTGAGGCCGACGGCACAGCAGGCAGACAGTGCATTCCAAGGACCCGATTTCCCCAGGTAACCACGCTGGCTATGTGTTTGAAATGTGAGAATTTCGACACCACTTATATTGGGTGATCGAGCAGGCAAATAAAAATGCGTCCTTTGTGTGACGCGCGTCCTTTTCGTCCCGAATCAATCAAACACCGGAAAGGCTTGTTTCTTGCCCTACAGTTACAAAGAACTATGCCGTTTTATTCGAACAGCCCAAAATGGCCAGTCGATTCACACAGACCGGCGCTATGCAGATGCTTTGGTGACACAATCCGCATTTAACCATGGCAATGAAGTTTGGTTCATTTCTAGTAAAGGCTGATTGTGCACCAAAGGATGGCGCGACTGCTTTGGCAACTCGCAGATGTGATTCTTTCACCCGAAACACTTGAATGCTAAGCTCAAAGCAGTAGGTGCCAGTTGATCTATGTTCCCTCTGTTTGCACTTCTGAGAAATGTTCCCATGATGATAAAAACAGTTGGATAAGAAATCCCGAGTTAAAAAGTACCGCTTGATACTCTATCCCCTCATTTCGGTGGTTTTGCGGGCGAGATGGTTTAAGTGGTTAGAGCGCGAATTTACTGACTGAAAGGTCCTTGGTTCGAACCCGACCTCTGCCTTTCGACTTCTCCCGTCCAGGCTTGTGCAGCCTGACAGTATTCCAGCCCTCATGCTTCCTTCGGGTGGCATGGCAGTTAGGCATTGAAAGGGCGTTACAGCCGAACGATTATGGTTAGAGTGTACCATCCACACCAAGAGCATAGAGTTATCTGCTATCCAACCTCTCGTCCCCTGAGCAATGCTCAGTTCCACTCACTGAGCCAATGTTGCCTATGTGGGTGAATATAGCTCACGAAACCAAACAATTTTGGAGCTGCGCTTGTTCGCTCAATAATGGCGCCTTACTGACAGAAAGCCGGAGTTTGTTTCCATTCCGATTTTTTTTCGTGGTTCTTACTGAGGCTTTCCGTCGGTCGGCTTTGGGTCATCCTTATTCTATGACCATTTATGAATATGCTCGACATTCCGTTCTGGGTCGAACCTACTGCAGGTCACAGAGTAATTGTCTTGTCTATATGGTAAAATGCAAAATCTGGTTCTCCTAATCTATACAAGTGACAGTTGTCATTTCAGACAGTTTGGTTGACCAGAACGACCTTTAGAAAGCACTGTATACTTAAGTGGATTTTTAAACAAACTTACGCTAATCTGGGGCCTTCGATGGCATAAGTTAGACCTAAAGGAATTCCTTCTCCCCTATGAAAATTGCTCCCCAGGAAGAAACCGTTATGTCTAGTCTTTTAATGAACGATTCGAGAGGATACTCGACCTCAGGCATTTTTAAGCGACCACACGTCCGAAGATTTTACTTTCAACTGAGAGTAGAATGCTCGGATAAACATGACTGGCAAAAATGGATGCGATCAAGTTGTCGGTTGGAGGCCCATTGGAATTCTGTCCCGTAATTATTATAAATATGACTGCCCTGCGTATTCAAGGTATGCAGTTGAATAATCATGGGGTTTACTAAACACCCGGATAGCTAGAGAGGGCGTATTTTCCTGCCCGGTGCATTGTCTGAGTGAGCAGAATGAGCGATGCGGGCACTACTGTTTCACATCAGTTGTTATAACAATTCCTCACCGTATACTCAGACGCGTCCTCAGGTTGTGAAGTAATACAAATTCTGTGGAATGATCTCTTTTCGGGTATACTGCTAGCTTATATAAACTTACAAAATAGTTTTCTGTCAAAGAAGCCAAACATGACAATAAATTCTGAGAAGCAAACTGTAATGGATTAGTGCTCCAGGACTATACGCAAGATGAGTATATGATTGACACAACCCTTGCAATAACGGAAACTCCTTTGCTTCGACTCTGTGCGACTGTTTCACGGCTGGAAAGTGGCTAAGATGTAGATCGGCGAATGGTCGGGCGGCTCTACCAATCGAACTTATGTCCATATAATTCTTCCACGGCTGAACTGTCTTTTTTTTCAAGCTTCTTCTCAAGAGACGGGTCTTTCTGTTAGTCAGAAACACCTGATATAGAGCAGAATAATGCATACGCTGTCCGGAGCAAAGCTGACAGATGCAATCTGAAAGACTATCTAAGGAGCTTTCGTTTCTTACTTTTATGATAATCTGAGTCGTTCTAATGGTGGACTTCAAGAGACACAGTAGTGAGTGCTGTTCACCTGCTTCTGTTGCGGGCTGTTTGGGCGGGAGAATGAAGTGTCCGACCTATCTTGCTACCCTTGAAAGGAAGAAGGCCCTTGCTGTGGAGTTTAGTGAGTGCCACCTGCTTCTGTTGCGGGCTGTTTGGGCGGGAGAATGAAGTGTCCGACCTATCTTGCTACCCTTGAAAGGAAGAAGGCCGGCCCTGTGGAGTTATTTATTCGGAAATGCCAACTGACCGGTTACAGACCATTGAACAGGGAAGCAAAACACTAATCTCCATCTTAGTTCCAAAAACTGGACACAGATCTTCTCCCGAACGAGTCTTCCTAGAGATTCGATGCCTCCACCCATTCGTTGGTCAACTCCAAGCAAATGTTCCACAGTGGTCCCACGAATTCCGCAACAGAATTCCATTTTTCAATCGACCCAAAGTGAAATTCTACGAACGACACATACTACTCGGGTGCCTCCCGATCAGTAGTATCACCGTTACACACCTCCACCCCTTAAAGCTCGTTCGTATGCCATCGATTTTCATTTACCTCCGTCAGGTCGGCTTCGGCAGCCGGTCACTTCAGGTGTATCATGCCACTTGCGAAGCTGCGTCCCATTCATTACTTTAGATCCCCGACCATCTTGAATGGTATAGACGTTCCCCCGGCGGTCGGTGACTACAAACGGTCCTTGCCATCGACTGCCCAGCTTCCGCGACCCCAGTCCACTCCTTCCAGGATTCTGGTGATCCTTCCACTTGACCTTCGTGCCTATGGGGAACGTTCGGACCTTTCTACTTGCCGTTTTCTGCCTAGCCCTTTCCTGAACGGCGGTCAAATTTTCTCGAGCTCTCTTTCTTTCTTCCTCTAGCTCCTCCGGAGACAACCCAATTTCTTGATCAACCGGAAGGCGCGGATGTCGACCGTACATTAACATAAACGGGGACTTGCCTGTGGTTGACTGCGTGGAAGCACGATGAGCTAACAACACCATCGGCAAGTTCATTTCCCAGTCACCTCCTTTGGCCGCAAGCCACTCCTTGATCGTTCGGTTGTTACGTTCGGTCAGGCCATTTGTTTGCGGGTGGTATGGTGCCGTCCTTAGCCGTCTGATACCCAGCTTCTGCAAGCAATTACGAAACTCTTCGCTCTCGAAGCAAGGCCCCTGATCGGTTAGGATCATTTTTGGCACCCCATGGTTGGCCACAATGTGATGCATTACCACTCCGCTGATCGTCGTCGCCCGCTGATTCGGCACGGCTGCCGCCTCAATCCATCGCGACAGGTGTTCTGTCATCATCACGATGTATTGGTTCCCACTGGTTGTCACCGGAAAGGGGCCCATGACGTCAACTGACCACAACTCGCCGATTTCTGAGACAGGAATGGGTTCCATGGGATGGGTTGCCCCTGTCGTATCCGCTTTCATTAGTTGACAACGCTTACAGGACACCACATAATCCATCACCTCACTTCTCATCCCGGGCCAGTAGGCCCTCTGCCGAAGTAGGTCGTATGTCTTGGTGCACCCTGTATGTGCCATCTCATGGCATTCAACGATGAGATTCCGTCTCAAGACGCGAGGTATCACGGGCAGCACAACATCTGAATCAGTGGCGTTCCAGGAAATTATGCCAGCTTCATTCAGCCTCAGCCGATCAAAGTGACTCTGGAACGCTTCTAATTCCTTGTCTCCCTCTCCGTTCTCAATGTTCCTTCCATCCAACAAGGCGGCTGCAACCTTTTGTAACACCGGATCCTGCCGTTGGAGTTGCACCAACTTTCCGGGATCCAGTTCGACGACGAGGCCATTGGCTCTAATCATGATCTTGGGGACCTCATCTTCAGCCTCTGGCCTTGACAGCCAATCAGCTAGGTGGTTCTCCTTCCCCGGCACGTGCTGGATTGTGAAGTCGTACTCTTGCAACCGGAGTGCCCAGCGTGCGAGCTTCCCGCGAGGATCTCTGGTGGTCCTGATCCACTCCAGGGGTTTGTGATCGGTTTCGACATGAAACCTTTGCCCAAGCAGATATGGTCTCCACTTATCCAGGGCCCAGACGATCGCTAAACATTCCTTCTCAATGGTGGAGTACTTCTGTTCAGCGTTAGTCAGGACGCGACTGGCATATTCGATAACTCCATTCCTCTGCTTTAGGACTGCGCCGATACCGCGATCACTGGCGTCCGTTGCAACAATGAACATCTCTCCGACCCTGGGAAGTTTGAGGGTCAGTTGCTGATCCGACATCCGCGCTTTGACACGCTCAAAAGCTTCATGTGCTTCTCCGGTCCATTCGAATTTCCGATTTTGACCGAGCAAATCGTACAGTGGCGCAGCGATCGTGTTGAAATCCTTAACGAACCGGCTGTAGTATGCTGCTCGTCCAAGAAACTGCCGTAGAGACCGCTTTGAATTGGGAACAGCACAATCCCTGATCTTTGCCAATTTTTCGGGCAGTGGGCTAACTTCTCCCTGACCCACTTTATGCCCCAGCAGTGTCACCGAACTCCGAGCGAGCTGTGTCTTGGCTTCATTTATCCGCAGGCCAGCCTCCCGGATCCGCTCCAACACAGCCTTCAAGTGAACTACGTGCTCTGGTTCCGAATTGCTGTACACAACGATATCGTCTCCGTACACGGCAACATTCTGGAGTCCCTTGGTTACACGAAGCATCAAGCGCCGGAATGTGAATGGTGCCCCGGACAAACCAAACGGCATTCGTCTAAATTGATATTGGGTGTCCCCAACCGTAAACGCCGTTTTCTCCCGGTCCTCCTCCTTGATAGGTAGTTGCCAATATCCGGAACGCAAGTCGAACACAGTAAAGTATCGGGAGTGCTGGAGGGAATCGAAAATCTCTGCAACCGAAGGCACAGCCACAACCCGATTTACGGTCAGTTCATTCAAGCGCCGGAAATCCACGCAAAATCTGTATTTTCCGTTCGTCTTCCTTACAAGCACAACTGGGGAATTGTACGCACTGTTGGCTTCTTCGATTATACCGTTCTTCAACATCTCCTGAATCTGTCTATGGACCTCCTCCCGTAGATGGAGCGGCAACGGACGGGGGCCATAAGGTCGAAAGCGTTCTGATGACAGAGGAATTTCGTGTTCAATCCACGGGCAGAAGCCAAACGGATCCTCATCGCCCGTAAACAGTTCGGAATATTCCTCAACCACGGCCCGTATTGACGATACATTACAAGACGGAAGTTTTCGGACACACAGCTCCCTCACGACAGTGCCTGGATAACCTTCAAGCTTGATTGCGCCATACTTTGTCACCAGCCTTCCCTGCTTTAGGTCAATCACGGCATCTGTGCCCTTGAGAAAATCAGCTCCCAATATTGTCTGCTCTACGTCTGGGCTGATCAGGAACGCGTGCTGCACGGACTTGTCGCCTAGGCGTATCGAGTGCGTTGACAGTCCGTCAATCTTCAATCGATATCCGCCAACAGCTCTCACGGCTAGCGCGCACGGTCTGTGTTCAGCTTGGTTCCCTCTTTGCCTCAGCGATACGCCTGCTCCGGTATCAATCAAACATAACTCCTTTTTCCCGTCTACCTCGACAATGGCTTGTACGGTAGCTTGTGTCAGTGCGCTAATCGCGACCCACCCAGGAAAAGAGGAGTACTCTAAAGTTTTATTGTGTACAAGCGATCGGTTACGGGGACACTGATTCTTCCAGTGGCCAGGCTTGCCACACATGTAGCACCGGCTGGTTCGAGCGTGCCTCCGCGATTCCGTCTTCACGGCTGCCAGCTGTTCGGTGAGTTGGTCCACCCTGGTCTGCAGTTCCTTCACTGATGCAGCATCCCTGTTCTCCTGCGACTGCAACGTGGCCAGTGGTTCCTGGGGCAGCTCCCGGGCCAGACGCACCAGCTCCTCCACACTCAACTGGCCAGTTGCTCGTGCCAACCGCAACTGGGCACCAAGCGCGGGCTGCACACCTTCGACGAACTGATCCGACAGCAACTGGTGTCGCGACACTCCGTCCAGTGTGGGCAAAGCGCGATCCAACAACTGCTGCAGGCCGGCGAAGAACACGGTCGGGTCAGATCCGGGCGCCATCCTGGCCGTCTTGAACCGCCTCATAGCCTCCTGGCGGTCGGCCGGTGTGTCGAACTCCGCTGCTAGGGCTTCCTTCGCGGCGGCCCAATCCATCTTCTGAGGGCTTCTTCTGGCCACATGCAGGACCGCCTTCGCCCGGCCCTTGAGGAGGGTCTTCAGCGCTGCCAACTTACCCCGGTCGGTCTCCAGCCCGGCACCCTCCGCAAGCTCCTCAAAGTCCTCCAGGAAGGTCCGAACATCCCCATGCTCAAATGGTTGCGGCCACGGGATCCTCATCCTTACCCTGGTCACGGTACCAAATGAAAAGGAAGAAGGCACTTGCTGTGGAGTTATTTATTCGGAAATGCCAACTGACCGGTTACAGACCATTGAACAGGGAAGCAAAACACTAATCTCCATCTTAGTTCCAAAAACTGGACACAGATCTTCTCCCGAACGAGTCTTCCTAGAGATTCGATGCCTCCACCCATTCGTTGGTCAACTCCAAGCAAATGTTCCACAGTGGTCCCACGAATTCCGCAACAGAATTCCATTTTTCAATCGACCCAAAGTGAAATTCTACGAACAACACATACTACTCGCGTGCCTCCCGATCAGTAATATCACCGTTACACTCTTAACTCTCGTTCACCCAATAACTGCTCAGCTGAGTCTCATGAGACAGGCCTCCATACATGAGTAGAGCAAGCACAACTACTTAGGAAAATCAGTGGAATTAGTAGCGTTTCCCGTAGTTTCAGCTTCGGTCATTCAGGGTCGATTGTAGTTGTTTTCGGTCTGGAGTTCTGTCCAACAAGGCATACTAGGAAATCACAAATTCCACTTGGGAAGACACTTCATTCGTTTGTGGGGCGTGGTACCTAGTTTCGCAAAGGCCGTATCATGTGGTAACGTTTTTAGCGCATCCCATATCAATGAGACCTGTATGTCGTCTTATCTATCAGTTTCATAGAACTGGCACCTGAAAGGGATTAAGAGTTTTCGGGAAACCCTGACGAAATGACGTATGTTCTCTTGAAGATACGGGGTTTCGGCATGAAGTAAATTTACTATTCAGTGAAGTGCGCACGCGAGCTCGACCACTACCCTTCATTCTTACATGGCCGGCTTTCGTCAACTGAATATACCCTGTCCAACCGGGTGAATATATAGTCTAGCTGGTGAGCTGTTCGCCTCTCCTTGGAATACTTAGTATGCAGCTGCTCCCTTTGGAAGGTTGAGAACGCCTTTCGGCAACCACTGGTCGACCGTAATTGACAAACCTAAACGACTGGTTGCTTATTGTCATCCGAGTGGTCTGTGCCAGTGCATAGCAATGACTAGAATGTCGCACTTCGGTATTTTTTCAACAGCACACTGTAGTTCATCGTAAAACTTGCCATCCATCGAATCACCAATGATAAGTGTAGAGAGGACAGGTGTTGATAATGGTAATTTAATGGATTCCTCTTTGCAGCGAACCATGCAGATTCTTGGTGGAATGGGTTCTCAGGAAGGAAACTACTGATCCACGTGGGTGTTATTACCAAGCGCTTTTTCATGGGGACGCTGGCAATATGCCTGATTACTACAATACATACCATATGGGGTATCTTCTTCAGGAAACTTCATCAGTCAAAACCTCGTTAGTAGTTTATCAACCTTTGAAAGCAACCAATGTCCACACTAGCTATATGTTTAGCTACAGCTATCTGATTCCAATATACAATGTTCATAGGTCGTAAGATGTTTGGACCCAGCTCGTAGGTTGATCATCGTCCCCGCCTTGTCGTCGCTCACTTCGAACGCTGTAGCGTGAGAATGACTACGTAGTGAGACACTCATTAGGATCCTCAGGAATCTCAGTTTGTCATGGTATTCTCGGTGCAGGGTCAGGTTGATTAAAATGCTTTCTTCCTGCTTGTTGGGATTAAAGAGTGCCAAATCCCTCCGGGAGGGATACCGCGCACGGTCATAATTTGATCTTTTCCTTTGAATCTCCCTTTTTAAAGGTCTTTGCCGCCCGTCTTAGATAGTTGGTATGGTTCCTAGAGGGAGGTTGTGTATCATAAACCTTGACTGCGATCAACGTTTTCCTTTTCAAACCCTTGGTTTTCATTTAGGCATTACCTATTCCTCGTCTATCTTGTAGCTGTCAATTTGTCCGAAACACCAGTGCCTGTCGACAGTTGTTACACGAACCGAGCTTCTACGTCGACCTATTCGCACGGTACCCGTGACCGACTTTTTCGCTAGTGTGAGGCATATTGAAGCAGGACCACATGTCCCTGAACCAACGCCGGATCAGTTGAACGCGACAAGGGCGCTTCCAAAACAACAGTGCGTTGCCAATACTTTATGAAGTGGTTTAGCCTTTGTGACCTGTATTTGTGTGTCTTGACAGGCAGATTTATGGGTCGTTCCTTTGGTTTGGTTGTTCCTGTGCACTCCATCTGTATACCCCTCAGCTTAGTATGTAATCCCCCCACCTGTAAGGCATCAAACATCCTAGTCGCTGATCAGTCTCGATGTGAGAAATCAGCTATCAGGCGCTGGATACTCGTTATGACGGCTGTTAATCCCTAAGTTTTCCCCCTAAGTTCTGAAGACCAAGGATTGGATCCCCATCGTGTAAAACCAGATTGATAACTTAAGTTATCAGTATGGCTGAGTGTGCTAAGAAACCAACTCGTAGGTGACCTTCGAAATCAAACGGGGTTGGCATAACTTTAAACCATTTTTTCTATTGCTTTGTGTGGAGACGCGCCATTGTGACTGCTTACTTTTTTTAATTTCAGAACCTATCTGCCGAAGCGGAACGTTGAGGGTTTTAATTACGTGGACCCATTATCGTTGGAATTGTAGTGAAACTGCACGGTTATCTGCACCTTTTGTGATACCCTCATTTGTACTTTTGTCCCTCCTGTTTTTTCAGTGCGGTATTTATGAATCTCCTACCAGACAGTCACTATTTGCCTGTATTTGACCCATTACGATATTACCCGCACCTGGTCCTTTAATTCTCCGAATGCTGACATATAGTTCATCTTTTCCCACTTCAAACTTTTTTGTCTCCGCGTGGCTACAAATACTTGTGGGTTGGCTATGACGTGTGTAACAAGCTATAGTACGGGCTGTTTTGTTGTATGACTGTGAGAATAGACCTATTCGAGCAGCGGAACTGAGACGTTTTCAGGTGTTCGAGAATCGTTGTCTCAGAACCATAGATCGTGTGGGTTGGCATCAGCGACCCCGTAGTGGGACGATTGGAAAGCGAGATTTCGGTTGTGGGACGGGTACTTCCATTGGAGAATGTGTCCAGCATGAAAAGCTACATTGGTTGGGACATGTGTTGCGTATACCGCACCATCGTTTGCCGAAGAGAGTGCCGTTTTTCATTCCTAACTCAGAGAGGCGGCCAGCTCTTGACCTGGTAGAAGGGTATGGAAGAAAACGCGGAACGTTTGGGTGCTGTCGGTGCTACTCACCTTCCAGGATGGGGACCGTGTGATTCCCACTGCGCCTGGTTGGAGACGCTGTAAGGTATGGCTGCGAACCAATGTCAGTGGCGTTCTTGTTGTCAGTTTCTATCCAGGTTGCCTGAATGAGTGTCTGGAGGTGAAGGCACCTCGGAATGATTGTAGTAGGCTAGCTCTAAGTCCCTTCCCCTCCTTTATCTTTTCCCTCACAATAAGGCTTTCAAATATATTATAGTTGTACGGCAGTGAAGCATCGGTGTTGAACACTGATGTCATGCTGTCGATGGTGTGGACTGGCTTCTTAGTTTGTGAGTAAGGTAAGCTCGATTAACCCATTTTCATCCAGTGACCGACTACTACAAGACCCCTTCGTCAGGAGTTAACTCAATTTAAACTGTGAGGGGCGCATCGTTGTCCACTAACTTCGTTTCTTCAATGAACAGATACTGGTTGAGTTTGATAAATATGAGAAATAAAAGTAATGCATTCTTATTCAATTTTCTAACCGACAAGTTGATAAAAAGAACGCCTTAAGGTTTTTGAAACACTGGTATTCAGATGGCTGCTAACGAAAACCTTGTCCAACTGGAATATGCAAACGCTGATCTCGTATTCGAAGGGCAGGTGTTTTGGGATTAACTGGTCAAAATCACTCAATCCTTTAGCATGTGCTTTACACCCACAAAGTGGAAGGTTATGCTGCTGGACATGCGGTCACTGAACACGTCAATTACAATCCAGGCAAAGACCCTCGAAGTAGTGTAACTTTTTACGTATCTTGGATGTTGTATCAGTTCCGACTATAATGAGACGAATGAAGCGTGTGCGAATACCTGGTGGTCTGGTGGCGTTTACTAAACGGAATGCCCATGGTATCAAACCGGTATATGTCTGAATCTCGCGGGACGTGTATGTCCGCCTACAGTGCGGGCTGCTTTGTTGTACGGCTGTGAGACTTAACCTTTTCGATCAGCGTAACTGAGACACCCTCATTCGTCAACAGTCGTCTCAGAACCGTAGCTGGCGTGGGTTGGTATCGACGACTACTTTATGAGGCAACTAGAAAGCGAGTTTTCGGTTGTGCAATGGCTAGAATGTGTCCAAGACCAGAATCCGCGTATTGCTCATGTTGCATCTTAGTTTGCAGAAGATCTGTTTTTCGTGCTCACTTCATAGAAGTGGTCAACCCTTCACCTAGCTGACGAGTATGGAAGAGATTACGAAGTGTGAGCGCTATTGGTGCAAATAGGCTTCCAGGATGGAAACCGTGTGATTCCCACTGCGCCTGGTTGGAGACGCTGTAAAGTATGGCTACCAACCAAGGTCATTGCTGTTTTTATTGTCATTTTCTAACCAGATAGCCTGAATTTGTGTCCAGAGGTGTAGACACTTCGGAATGATTGTGACGGGCTAGCAGCAATTCCCTTCTATTTGTATTCTTTACTTCACAATAAGACCTTCAAATGAATTATAGTTGCATGGCAGCGAAGCATCAGCGTTGAACACTGATGTTATTCTGTAGATGGTGAGGATGAAATGACTTAGAGGACACTGGTAGTGCGAACGGAGTATGACAGGCTCAATTTCAGCCGCATGACGAACTGAACAGGTCACATGTCAAACTACCCGATTCCGATCAGTCGTTGGCTTTCTTCCAGCGAATCACTTGTTCATCAGGTCCACCTTGCTCAAGTTTCGAGTGTTCGTTATCGTGTCGGCGGATGTGTGAGGAATTATAGAAGCTTTCAACTTTTGTCGAGTTTACGTCGTCAAAAATGCAGGCAGCATTTAGCTTATTCGTGAGTAGTTCTACGATACAGCACTTTCTATCCGCACATTCACCTAATCGGAGAGCATGGAGTAAGATGTCCCGCTTGACTGACACTTTGGGTCATGTCTAACTAGTCCCCTCAGCCCTTATGCTAGTCTCCATTATGGCATGCAACCATGGTTTTACAGCATCCCGCCAGTCATCCACACCAGAGCATCATATATGTGGACTACTAACACTAAATAATTCTTTAGCTGTCTCTTGCCAAACAGTATTCCTCAATGTGAGTCCAAAACGAACGTTCCAGCCAGATTTCCACGGGATTTATCTCAAGAGAAGCCAATTCCAAACACCCCAGAGTCAACAATTCCGTCTCCTGGCGATTAATTTTAGTCGAAAAAATTGAAGTTCGCGATCTCTGGAAATCGGAAAACACGAGAGCTTTTGGCAACATCTTTATTCGACATGGCATGAAATATGGAGCGCAAAACAAAGTTTATGGGATTTGCGAACTGCTTTAACCCTGGTGCCTTAACAACTCAAAGCCGGAGACACTGTGACTCGGTGGTATATAGAAGGCGGTATATAGAAGGTGGTATATAGAAGGTATATAGAAGGCGTAGTTCACATTACGCTAAACATCCTACCTTGTGCCACTTCACGAGTTCATCTACGCGACTTTGTTCAACATTAAGAAGTCGTTTGTCACAAAATCACCACCAATGGCAGCAACACCGGACGAGAGTATTGTTACTTCACTGTCGTACAGTCATGTTAATTTACTTAAAATCAAATCACAAAACGGAAAGAATAAAGAAATTCGGCTGGCAGGAGGACCTAGGGCTAGCCTACAACAAGCATCTCACGTGCCCACACTTCCAACATTCAGCCAGACAGTCTGGATACAAACTGATAACATGAACGCCGCTGACATCACTTAGCCGCCATATTTTCCAGTGTCTGAAGCCAAGCACATGGGGGGGGATCACATCGACCTTTACATGGAAGGCGAACACCACCCATACTTTTCGTAATATCGTTTCATTCTTCCATACCAAAATCCACCCACTTCTAGGCTTCCGACACTTCGAATTAGGTACGGCAAATAGCGCTTTCTCGATAGGCGGAAATTTGGCATGCGTAACACATGGCCCAATCACCTTAGTTGGATGCATTCTTCGAGTGAAATACCGTCTGTTTCACCACAAACCTATCTTCTGATCATCTCACTGCGATTTTACTGGTTCCAGCCATGCTTCTGAGATATCATTGGTCAAAGAGCTGATGATATTTCAGACCTCAGTGACCAAGTTTAACAACCGTACAACCATACAGCCTGCACTGTAGTCCGATACACGCGTCCTCTGACACCCAACGATATGCTTATCTGGTGATACGAGTCGTGGAAATTAGCAAAAGCAATTATGGTCTTCGAGATTCGTGCACTGACTTCGTCTGTCACACCCATCCACGCACACTGACCCAATCTGACTGCCAACTGATCACGGATGCACCAATCAGAAGACACGGTAGTAGACCCAAATGTCGCTGCATTTGACTCGTATTCCATCGATCGTGGAAATCCTTGAGGAATGTCGCCCACGGCAACCGAAACGTCGGATTACGACAACCTATTCCACTACGCTGTTTTGACTTTATAATTAAAAAAATTCCATATCAAGTCCTTTTGTTTTGGGGATAGAACGAGCTGCAAAGTTGAGTGCTCTCCGTTTAGGTATGACCCTTACGAGACATTTTAAGCGACAGAAAATCGGTTCTCGAGAGGGAATGAGATTTACCTAAGGGACAACTGCAGTTCTATGGCCAGTTGAAATTCGGTTTTCGTACTCAGTGCGGCACAGTGGACACAAGTGATTTTGGGTGACAACTGGGGCACTTCAAAAGTTATTTACAGGTGCTTTGATAGTGCCGGTTTAACTTAACAATCAAACCACCCATCCAGATAGCTTCTAGCGAAACGGTCGTCCGCGCACTATCCCAAGAGTTAGGGGTTTGGATTTGTCCACGACCGGAGCATGATTTGTAAATTAATGATATCAGTATCATCAAGTACTCATTAAAATTCCTCACGTCTTTTCTAATGATATGCATCCGTTGATAGTGATGCTGTTTGAACATCGTGCTTAGAATGGCAGGTGAATAAAACCAGTTCGGAGAGCAGAGGGGGGGTGGGGGGTTAATGCAGGGGATACGACCGTTGTCCCTGAAGCGCTTTAGTACAAAACGCCCGCCCTATCCTGTTGGATCTAAGTTTGCGTATTCCACTTTTGACAGTCATTGCAGTTTGTGCCAATTTCCTTGCGAACGGTTACTTCGAATCCTACTCCTTACTATACATTCACTCACCCCTTCCATACCCTTGCACACCTGGCCGTTACAATTGTTGCTCTCCCATCTGTCGACTACCGCCCAATTGCATATAATGGATTGTCTTTCTGCAGATGAAATACTCTCCTATCCTATTTCACGCTGTGACCAAGTTTAACAAGAAGTTTTATGTTTCCACTATTCCGGCCAACAGCCCTCAACTTCCACCATTATACTCCTAATAAAACGTCAACTAATTTTCTGGGTTCTCCATTCCCATTGCACTTCCCATGAGATTCAATAGCACAATTTGTCTTTTCAAATCACCACCGCATCACGTGAACATCCTCAATCCCGGGAAAATAGATCTGCTTCTATTTGCCACTTCAGAACCGCAAAGCCGAAACAATAAGAACCGTTCTGCATTGCCTGTCCGCTCAGCACTTCTATGTCCTGTCTGATTACGCTTTATTCCACATTTCGGTGGCAACGAAAATCATGTGAAAAGCGAACCCAAACAGATCCACACCATCCGGAAGTACATTCGAAAAGCACGAACGATTTCATTGAATTGTCTTTGTTGTGAACGATCACATTTTAATCCCTCGGTACCAAAGTTGTGAGAAAATGAAAAGAGATCGGAAGCAAGAATAAGAAAGTACATTTCAAAAGACCAATCAACTGCACCGTCACCATTTACAGCAAAGTCGGTTCGCTGCTGTAAATAGTTATTTTTGGAAACCTCATTGTACAAATCAACAGCTGATGGCTTCCATGGTGAAAGCTGTGTCTGATTAAATTACGTATATTTTGTCAACCAAAACTACTACGATGCAAAATACGGACCATACGATAAGTAACAGAATCCAGGCGAAATGTCGAAACGGAGAAGCAAAGGGAGAGGCAATGTGCATGTGGGAAGACGAGTTCCAGAGGCGAGTAATCGCACCACAACAATTTGGGTTTCGAATAAGCGGCTCGTCTGAGCTAGTGGGATGCAGTGGTTGTGTATCCAAATCATCTCCATCAAACTGAGATGACCTGGTTGGGATGCCAGTGCGCAATCTGGAGGTAATATAGCGTCGAGCTCTGTAAACCAACAAAGCTGGGATGATGTATTGAATCCCAGAGCCGGCAAATGCACCAGTGAAGCCAACCAAGAAGCCGATGTTATCAGTTGCCAAGGCAATGCAAATGGGTGGCAGTAATACTGCGAAGGGAAGGACCCACCGCAGTACTCGACGAGCAGTCTCAGACTGGAATGGGCGGAACATTGTAAAGAGCGTGGACAAGTTACCCAACAATGTGCAACAAAGAATGGGAAACGTAGAGCTGAGAGCAAACACAGGAAATAAGGAGAGAAAGTAGCCAAAAATCTTCGCCAGAATGTTGGGGATTTTAAACAGTTCACCTGAATCCTCATCAGGAACAAAATTAAGTGTATATACATCTTGTATTTGATCAAAAGCAGCCACAGCGGTTCCGGAAAGCAGCAAGTTAAAGGCTAAGACTGAGAAGAATAAAGGAATAAAAATGCGGAACATGAGGTTTTGTTTGTTCCGAATCGGAGTGACCACACCGGGGATGGAATGGTGGCACATGAACACGTAAACACAAACACCAAACAGATTAGGGAGACCCTGAAGACGAGCGATGACTGGATGAGGAATAACAGCTGGAGCAGCATTCGGAAGCATAAGGTGATATAATGACGGATTCCACGACCGCTTGGTGATTAGAGAAGTCATCGTGTAGTCTCGGCGGATTATTATGGCTCGATCAACCGCCAAACACAGCATTAGGATGAAGGACATCCAACGAATAACCGTGGTAAATATTTGAAGCCAACGTGAGCGTGTCAAATGAATGAACAGAAACGGTAGCATACAAAGGGCAAAACAAGCCTGCAATCGGGGTGAAAAGCAGAAAAGGGGGAAGTTTACAGAAATGACAAAATGGATCGCTCCATTTAAAAAAAAATTAGGGGTGAAACTGTAAATAAACTACTCACGAAGCATTTTCAGGAAGCTGTAGAATCCTAAATTTATTCGGATACGACGACACTGGTCCAATCGGGATTACTCACACGGATTTGCAATACTGCGAAAGCCGCGTCCGTCTGTGACATGGCATGAGAAAAGACTTACAGGTACCCCTACCGTAAAGAATGACACATCTGGGCGCGGAAGGTGATCTAGGAGCGGACAACATAGTCTTATTTTGTATGCTGTTGTGTTATAGACTGTCGAATAACTCACTTATATAAAACTGGAAAAACAGTGTCGTTTTTGTGCATTTATCAGACGGCTATATAAGTTACTCTTTATATGCTCAAATGAAAGTTCTCTGTGTATAAAGAGCCACGAACTGTTGATTATTAATTGTCCATTCACTTCGCTCTCATTAGCTGTACATCCGTAGACGAAAAGAAAAAAATCGCACATCCATGCGTTTTTGTCAACTTAACCGAAACTGTATGCATTCGTGATCGTTAATCGTGAACATAAATCAATTAGTCGCGCCTACACCTCCACAAACATTACGTGAGTCACGCAATCATCTTAAAAGTATTACTCTCCAGTTCACGGGATTTTATTATACCTAGAGCCATGAATACTGATAGTACTCAGCACGTTATCTACCTGATCCCTTATCTGTACTATTGCCTGTCACATTCGAATTTCCGTGGGAATTTTTTTGGTTTTCGTATCGGCTCGATGTGGTACGTCACCAACTCAAGCGATATTACACTGAGAACCGCGGAGAAGCAACGTAAGATCACCCAAATATAAGACCATATCTACATATGTCGCATATAAACAACATTCTTATGTAAAATTATCTCACATATTATAACTGCCCTTCGTGTTTGAGTGTACTTTTATCGCGGGACTATCAACTTATTTCTTCCAGAATACCATGAAGTCATCCAGGTACCATTGGTCAAAAACCGTCATCAAATTCTCCGAAAACGTTCATGAATGACACACTACTGACATTCTTCACATCCTATTCAAGTAGCCTCGTCCGTCTAGGTTTACAATGTATAGAAGACGGCTACTGAACTGAAGTCTGATTTCAGGTCACTCAGCAAGTAGCTTGGAATGTCCTCATTTTGTGCCTTGACTATTCAGGTAGACCAGAAACACTTTTACGGTGGAACTTGTTCAGACATCACCTACATTCATTAGATCTGTGTAATCAGGTCAGCCAAGCAACCGAATTGATTGAACGTAGTTTACTCGACGAAGTATTTTGCCATCGGCACATGAAGTCCAACTTGAGGCGACTTCCACACAACTCTGTCGGGCTATGTGTGTGCTGTGAGAGTTTCAATCCGGTCAGCAGACACGTTCCTCCATTATCGCTAATAGTTCGTGCGTTCGGGGGGAGGATTCAGCTATCACAACAGCCCAACAAGTAACGAAGCGAGCAATTTACAAGGGCAGTGACTGTTGGGAAGGATTCACGTGTTCGTACGACTTAGTGATTCCGTGCAACGTTCGCCAGCCATTTTTGTGCCAATTGACTAACTCGATTGAGGAATAAAAAGCAGATTCGATAATTTATCCATTCATATGGTAGCATTTTTATCGAATTTTTAGCAACCATATAGTTCATCGAATTTTCAGCACACATGGATAGGAGTTAGTGTAAGGGAATCTTAAAACAAAGTACAAACGCTGCGATGAAGTTGACGATTCACTGAACTGTTAGTCATGTTCGAAAAAAATGTATGAATCGTCAGCGGGCACCGCAGTTAACACCAGAACTTCTGACATGATTACTTTTTGAAAAACTGCAGCCATCTAGACGAGATTCCAACATAAGTATTTGATGACTAACGAAATCAATCCATAAAAAGAACAGCAGAATGCATTCCATAAAAAAGAACCATTCTAACACCAACGTTTGCCGATATGATGAGCTTTGTTTACGTAAGCAACGTCAATGCCGAATTTGCGAACTTACAACAAATATCCTGTAAATGTCAGCGCGTGTGAGCGGAGACCAATCCCAACAGACGTTCGAGTCATTGTGCGATGTGGAATTCGATCCAGCAGTACTGAAGACAAAAAAAACAATGAGTCCAAATTAACTTCAAACACACCTGGGACCACATTAGTTCCTATGCAAATGAGTGGGGGGAAATTCACCATCACCATCATCACGGACAGCATAACATGAATAGTCAACACTGATGGCGGACCGATGTGGCATGAGAATATAGGTAGGTACCATGGTTGTACGTGGACTAGGATACTGCTGAGGGACGCAGACCTAGATAGGATGACAATCACGGTCCTCAACTAAAGCTTTAGACACAAAATCCTGACCATAAGGCAGCGGTGTTCGACCGGGAATGCATGTGCATTACCATCGTTGGGGAACAAGTTGCTACGCATGTTCTACCCCAAACCTGGAGGGCCAGGAGAATGTGTTGGTCCGACCTCCAACCACTGACCAATCTGGTCTGAGGGACTTCGCGAGTGTCCCATGGACACTCCAAGTGTAACTCAATGGGCTATGGAGAGACACAAACCGTCACACCACGGTAAGTCTCTTCGTGACGGAAGAGAATGTTACACATATATGTACGTGTATATACACAGACAATCGTCGACATTTGGATGACCTTAGTATGTGGTATGTGCGGCGTCACTCAATAACGGAAGCCAGGTTGGAAACGAAAGTAAGGCTGTCAGAGCAGCTGGAATTGAGTACATTCTGAGCAAGTGATCAATTTCCAGCCAAAATTTGTAGCCTAACAATTTGTTCTGGAATGCAAAACAAGAAGTGTGGTTCCAAAAGTCACCAAAACATGTATTAGGACAACAAAGAATCTAGTGACCTAATTTGACAGGAATCAATGCAACAAGCGAAAACAATATAACGATCGTTCAGGAGGGCTTAGAAAAAACTTGTGGTTGATCAGCATGTTGAAACAAGAGTAGTTTCGAAAAGGCTTTCTCAGATAATTTCTGATTCAATTCTGTTCGTCAAGTCTATTGGCAAGGTTCTTGCGGTATTCTCATATTTCCGGTATTCGATATGGACATCATGAACGAGAATAATGCGACGGACATTAACAATAAAGGAGATCAAACGCTGATGTAGCGTGACGACTTACTCTTGGTCACTATGTAAACCAGCTTTGTGCCTGAATTTCTTACAAGTGATTACCTTTTTTGTCATCATACCGAACAGAGTAGACAGAAATGCCATCGAAATTTTAGCATGTCGAAATTAACGTGAGGAACGTAGTACAGCTCGGAAACAAGTTCGAATGCTCATTTTCTCCACTCATTGCACGTTCGTTAACACTTTTTGTTTTATTCAACGTATACTAACATATACTAATGTGATCAACTGCTGCCAAACACAGATTAAATCGTTTGGAGTGAGTGAAGCGACTCAGACGGATTTCCAGATGAAACCCGCAATTGAGGTAAAGATATAAAAAAGATAATTTTTCAGCTGTGGCACCGCTTCGGTGCTTAACTGCTATGCCACCAGAAGGAAGTACGAGGGCTAGAGTACTGCCAGGTTTCCCAAGCCTAGATAGAAGTCGAGATGCAGAGGTCGGGTTTGAACCACAGACGTTTTAGTCAGTAAATTCGCGCCCTAATCACTGAACCATCTGAGCTGGGTTAGAGGAGCAAAACCCTCAGGATAATATACGGTTAGAACGAACCACCGCTATCTATAACGTCAGGCACTGTAGATGGAGGTACCAATTCTGACTGGGAGCGTGAAAGCGTTCAGCTGTAGCACCCTTCCGGTGCCTAACTGCCATGCCACCCGAAGGAAGCACGAGGGCTAGGATACTGCCAGGTTGCCCAAGCCTAGACAGAGGAAGTCGAGTGGCGGAGGTCGGATTCGAACTACGAACCTTCCGGTCAGTAAATTCGCGCTCTAACCGCTTGGGCCATCTCGCCTGGGAGCACTGATATACTGATATGCGGCAGTTCCACAGATATTAGCCTCCACGTCGCACCGAAAAACAACCTGTCGTATCAAGTGCGGCACAAGTTGGCTAAAGCAAATGAAATTATATGGAGATTAAGTGAAGAAGATCAACCTTTGTGAACGATGCGTGTGATGAAGGTTCGATTTGGCGTACAGCGATGACGTTATTTATTGTTCAAAAAATCCAGTATCAATCTGTGAAACATCGCAGCAGACAGTCGCCATGGTGCGAAAACGTATGGCATTAAGAACACACAACGACCGAGGCTGAAATGACCATATTATACTCCATAGAAATGAATGTCTGTAAATGTGAGGTGATTGCTATTACCGACAAGTTTTTGTTCAGTGAGTAGACCAGCCAGGAACACGAAGAATGACTCAGAAAAGAAGGCAACATCATTTGGACACGGACTTCAAGTTTGACCAGTGTGCCAGCGTGAAACCAGAAGAGTTCCTTAACTGTTCCGCACATTTGTGCCAGTCTATGTGTAAGTACAGTGTAAGTACAATGCGAAAAGTATTTTCATTATTGGAACTTATAGAAACGGGAGTCAGTAGCCAAGTTCAAGATACTCAAGGGGTGTAATCGAACTAGCCGCATGTCCGTGATGTTATCCACTGTGCCAAACGGTGCAAAAGTCACGGCACACCCCCTGTGGCTGCATATTATACTGAAGTAAACTTTGCCCTGCGTCTCATATCTTACATCATCTTATACACCCTACACATTCTCATAGAAAAGTAGCACAAAGAAACATTAACTAGCGTCAGAGACAGAACATAGGTCACTAAGGTTCTGAACTCTGGCCAACGAAACTAGACGGAACAAGCTATGGCTTTTTCGCGTATTATTCTATACACGGTTATCCAATAACGAGAACTTTGACAAGAGTTAGAAGACCCTTGTCTTTGTGAAGCTCAATACGTCCAGCTGTCTCACAGTACTAGCGACCTTACTACCAAAAATGGGGTGAACAAACACTAACACCAAGTTACAAGCCAACTACCAATCCAGTGAGCATTTGATCATGCAACTCACCAGTTAATCGTTATCCAACGGGCTCTCCATGCCACCTACATCCCGATAGATGCCCCTTCAGGAGAGATATACACCTGGGCATTTCTGAGGCTGAGGCGGACTGCATATTCACAGTCTGTTTAGGTGAAAAATCGTTCAGCTGTAACACCCTTTCGGTGCCTAGCTGCCGTGCTACCCGAAGGAAGCACGAGGGCTGATATACCGCCAGGTTAGTGAGGAGCTCGTCCTTTAAGTAAAGCTACCATACGCTAAGAAGCAGAAAAGCACTGTACAGCTGTTTCATCCTTATTAAGAATGATCAACAGTGTGTATCTCAAGAAACTCCAGAGAGTTTTGAGCCCGCGACCTCCCGGCTACGAGTTTGAATTCTTAACCGTTCAGCGACGAGCGACTGTGTAGGAGTGTAATTCACTCGCACTTAGACAGGATATAGCGAAGCTCATCCTTCAAACATGGGATCCATATCACCTGGTCACACGTATTGATTGGCTCTTCGAGCAACGACTTCTCACGATGGAAGTTTCACTCATCGGGTTGGAGCTACATGTCATGGGTTTGTTTGATTTCCGGGTCGATAGGCTTCCAAATGGCGAATCTACATGGGTGCGTTTTGCGTGCACTTAAGAAGCGCGATGAAAAGCAGCAGCATACGGGTGCATGGTTTGAATCCACTCAAGTATTCCAGAAGGAGCGGCAGGCGGTGATTGACCATTGCCGGCGGTAACTGACGACAGTGTGGCTAGACCGGGTCGGTTTGTTGGAGGGCCCCAAACAGTCAAACAAATTTCTATGTTCCCAAAGTCGGTACTGCAAAGAAGTCTGTGATCGGTATAATATACAACAGGAGCCATCCATTGTCCGCGTGTCTTGTCACAACCCAAGACGAGTACCTAATTGGCACCTATCCTAGCTAGCTGGGCGTCCATACACCAGCGATCGCAACGATGTATAAGCTTTTAGGCGGTCGTAAAAGAACACTTTCTGTATCAGAGAAACTGTCCTTGGCATGTCGAGCAGTAGTCCGACATGGCGTAAACAAGCATAGCAAAATAAAGGCGATGGACTTCACTGCTCAAAAACTTTCACAGACGTTGACAGACGAACCACACAGAAGTGACTATTGACCGACCGCCCAACACAATACCCATTTTACCATACCCACCTGAAGCAGCATCTGCATCACCAGAGGTGCGCAGGAGGAAGCAAGAGGATAATTGGTTCGATTGCGGCATTTGCGTCCTCGTTTTCGACAGACGGCAAGTGTCAATGCTCATGGAATCCAGCGTATGAGCAAGAGCTGCTTATTGTCCTGCTTGCTTCAAATTGCGAACAATAAGGGCAGATAAGTAGGCCAACTTTTGGGGTTTGAAAACACACTTCGAGGTGTTCAGGTTTGCCAGTGAAATCTGATGCACAGAAGCTGAAGCTGATAGGTGGCGAAGTGTCCACTCTTAAGGCTGGGACCTATGAAGAGAGTATTCAAATTGGAGTGGGGTACAGTCATCATCAGGGGAAGCAACATCAGCGTTGACACTGATGCTTCACTGCCGTACAACCAAAGGCTGTATCTAATTATATTTAGAGCCTTGGAGTCAAAAGAAAAAAAATAGTAGGTGAAGGATAGGACTTAGTGCTGGTTTATGTCGGGTTTTTTGAGGTGCCTACACCTCCAAGCGCTCAATCGAATAATCCGGAAAGAAACTGACAACACGAACGTCACCGAAATCGATCAACCGTCATTCCTCGCAATGTCTCCAGCCAAGTACAGACGAGGTCACTAGGACCTCATCCTAGAAGTAGTACGACATCAACAACACCCAAACTCTTTATAATCTTTCACACCTTTCTGTCACCTCACGGTTTGCGCCATTCTGAAGGAGGCACGGAAACAAAACTCGTGTCGGTAGACAGCGTTGTTTTGCATTCGTAAAACATGGCCGAGCCATCGTAATCGATGGTGTTGGATGTTTTCCAAGACTAAAGTACCTGTTGTATGACCAAATATCCAGTTTCTAATCACCTTTTCACTAATCTGTTGACGCCGTCCAAAACTAACGTTTCTGAGGCATCTACGGCAGTGAAGCATCGGTGTTGAACACTGATGTCATGCCGTCGATGATGATGATGATTCTGAGGCATCGGTGGTCACCATCTGAAGACAACTCACATTATCTGTCCGCAGAGGCCACATTTCGCACGTTTACTGTGGCCTGGTATACGCGAAACTTAAGACCCGGCGATGTTTTTTGAAGTCACAAGTGAAGCAAACTAGGAAGCACGATTCAGGCCTTTGATATTCTTGTACTGACTTCATCAAACACATTTCCGTCAGAGCTAATAGGACTACCGAGGCAAAAGCAGCTTGCTGTCCTGCTTGCTCTTAGTGTGTGAAAATTGAAGGCACTTGAGTAGACAGGCTTTCGGGTGAAAACAGACTTCGAAATGTTTAGGGTTGTTACTGAAATCGGGCATACAGAAGCTGAAGGTGATGCACGGTGAACAATGCGGTCAGTCCTAGTGCTGTAACTTGCAGAGAAAGTATCCAAATCCGGGTAGGGTAGAGGGGAAATGTGAAAAGGAAAAAGGGAGGCGACAGCAAGAACGTTTTCGCATACCCGCCCTGCTATATGCAGCAAGTAAAGGGACCCGGCTGATGGCACCACGCGACGGCCGATATGGCATGTACTTATTTGTATGTGTGCCATTCATGATAGTACGTGGGCTGGGATACAGCCACACCCAGACAGGAGAACGATTAGGGTCCTCAACCAAAAGCACCGGCTCAAAAGCCTGACCTCAATCACTTGCATTTAATGCAAGCGAATCATCATTTAATAAAACAGTTGTCACACCTTTTCAATCAATTGGAAAATGTTGGGAACGATTGGGAAGTCATCGTTTCAGAGGGGTTTGGTAAACAATCGGTGGATTTATTGCTGGGCAACGTTTCGCTTTTGACACAAAAGCTTCGTCAGATCAAGTGAGTAAGTAAGTAGGTACAAAATCCAAGTAGAGTTAGAACCAATTAATCACCCCACCCCCATCTCCAAACCAATTGTCCCAGCACCCTTGGACGAACACAGGTGAACGAAATCTGTGAACGACCCCAAGAGGATTTTTCCATTAAGGTGTCCTAGGCTGAAAAAGTAAGGACGAAAAATCCGGGTTCATCATGAAGACGAACCCCTCTAACCAATCTATCGTAAATCTTAGTCATCCTCACTTATCAACGAACAGCAACATCAGACTGAGCACCCAGCACTGATCAAGTCACCAGTCATAAGGAATCTCACGTATTCGTTTCCTGACTGCCTTAAAACTCAATCAGCAATAAATCCACCGGTTGTTTACCAAACTCCTCTGAAACGATGACTTCCCAATCGGCCCCAAACATTTTCCGATTGATTGAAAACATCTACGGACCATGTGTTTGGAAGCTGTCAAGTGAATATGTTCGATTGGCAAGATTGGGGGCTAACTGGGAGAACCATCGGATTTTCAACATTTAACCACGTTTAACTGATATCCGCCACCGCGCATGTCGTCTCAACCATGATCTTCAGTCCGCACTCTCGCCTGCTGAATTCGAATTAAATTAC
>NW_008751802.1:110539-184799 GCF_000715545.1 Opisthorchis viverrini
TTGGACGAACACAGGTGAACGAAATCTGTGAACGACCCCAAGAGGAATCTTCCATTAAGGTGTCCTAGACTGAAGAAGCAGGGACGAAAAAATCCGGGCTCATCATAAAGACGAACCCCCCCCTAAACCGATCTATCGTAAAGCTTAGCCATCGCACTAATCAACAAAAAGGGACATCAGACTGAACACCCAGCACTGATCACGTCACTAGTCATAAGGAATCTCACGGATTGGTTCCCTGACTGTCTTAAAACCCAATCAATCTACTTACTTACTCACTTGGCCTGACGAAGCTTTTGTGTCAAAAGCGAAACGTTGCCCAGCAATAAATCCACCGATTGTTTACCAAACCCCTCTGAAACGAAGTTGTCACACCTATTCTAACCTCTAACCCAGAGGGCCAGGAGACTGTGTTGGTCGGAACTCTAACTATTGACCAATCTGGTATGAGGGACTGAGTGTCGCACGGACACCTCCCAGTATAGCACGGAGGCACACGAACCGTCACACCACGGTAAGGCCCAGTCTACTCGTCGAGTAGAGTAGAGGAAACACATGAAAGTGTAGGAAGGGGTATGTCGGTAATAGCCTGCTTCAACTTACCCGGCCTACAGTACGCAGTAACTAAGGCGACCAGGTTGATGACACATGACAGCCGACGGCATGATGTTTTTAGTTGTGACGTTCATGGCTGTATGCGGGCTGAGATACGGCCCGGAACCTAGAAAGAAGGACGATTAGGGTCCTCAAGCAAATCCTTTGGTTCAAAGACCTGATCGCAATGGAGGGGTTGGGTTCCACCATAGGATTACAGTAGCGCAAGTCACCGTGCTCGTCCCAATCCCCAACCTGGAGGACCAGGAAGCTGTGTTCGTCAGACCGCTATCGATTGGCCAACCTGGTGCAAGAAACTCTGCAGATGTCAGAATGAACCTCCTGAGTGTAAATCAGTGAGTTATAGATGTACACAAACTGGCACGCCGCGACAAGGTTCAGTCTCTCTGGAGGGGAGGGAACAAAACACAAAATATTTACCATGCTGCTCTGCCGAAACGGCGAGTTTCGCCAACAAAAGAATGACAATGTTGTGTACTCGAACAACGACCAAGGGATGATGGGTCCAAAGTCGGTAATCACACTTTAGGGACGTCCGTTATATCATCTACCAAAAACATGAAGCGGGCTAGTTCGAACCCAAGGCTACGTTAAAAAGATTAAATAAGTTATCCAAAATCAGCGTTGTAGTGGCATAAATCAAGCAGCAATGCTGGTTTGACACCAAAGCATATTATGGTGAGTGACTGAATGCGCCTGAAAGACTCTAGAGTATGGATCTGACAGACGGATTCGATCAAAATGGTGCTGGTTAACTAAGGGTCTAGATGGTTTGGTTGGATGGAGGCCGTCAGCTGGCAGCACATTGTACTTTATTCGATTGACTCTTTTCCTTCTTCGTAATTTCTGCAACTCAGGCTAAGATAATCCCAAAAAAGTGTCACCCACAACAGTCGTATTCCTTATGTTCATCACCAGCAGTGCCTATTTGAGGCACAAAAACCCTGAACGTACCTTCTTGGACCAAAGTAGCAAACGCGTAAGAAAATGACACCTACCAAACGACATTCCTTAGTGACTTCGGTACACCAGCTCCATAGATCGACAGATCACCGTATAAGTAGATGGCAATATTCAAATACAAGAGCATGTTGCCAATGCGTCCGAAATAAATCTTGAACATTTGGCCCTAAAAAGTGTACAAATGAGTGAAACATGCATTCGGTGGCTTACCAATTCAAACTTCTCCGAGATCTCGTAAAAAGGCAGATTGATCTTTGAGTCGGTTGCTGCATCTGCATATAGTGAATACTTGGTATTACAGGAAGAATGGAATAGCTAACCAATACTGTCCACATGACCAAGATCTTCCACTTGGTGAGATGAGTAGCTTGCATCAGGTGTCTGTAAAGGTGGCATTTAACAACGGCAAGTGAGCAAAGTTACTTCAGCAACCTGAGTGTCTCGGTGAGCGTTTAGTCGGCTGACAGCGTTCGTGATGGACATGGCTTCGATCACAAACGTAAAGGGGATAAAACTGTGGGGAAAACATTAAAACGCTGTAACAAACCTCGTGAAACATAGAAGAACCAAAACGACTGAGCTCAACAGCCATCCTGCTTGTTGGAAAGCAGCAGGGAGAGTGAGTGGTCCGTTCCCCATGATAACGTTGAACAAAAAGGCGAATCCCGCCTACCGAGTAAGACATTCACTGGGATTCGGTTTCAACTCACAATGGACGAGTACTGATGAACAACATCATCAGCCATTTGTTTAGACAGTCAGGGACGTACAGAAAGTCTGTGGTAGAACTACGAAAGTGGAATGAGGCCTTCAGAGTTCACGAACTGCAGCCAACATCCAGGGTGCAGACGGCAATCCAACGTTTGTGCTGAAATGATGGAAATACAATGTACGGAATTGGGCTCCATTAAGCGGACAACTGACGCAACGGTAAGATGAAATTTGACAAAGTTTTGCGAACTACTACCCAAGGCATCTACTAACTTTGCACGCTAATTCAGAAAAGCTCTACCCCCACAGAGGATGTCTTACAATGATAAGACGTTGGCACAGTTGCTGCAGCAACGCTAGTATTTCGGTCTTGAGGGTGTCGTTCGGCTGGTCAGAAAAAAGTGGCAGCTGGCTTGTTCAGCAACACAAGTCATTAGCACAGGATAAATATGTCGCAAGTGAGCTATGGAATCATGCGCAGATCACTTACACGAGGCTGTGCATTGAGGAATTGCTGCACCGTCGTTCAGCTGTAACACTATCTCTGTGCCTACCTGCCATGCCGCCTGATGGATGGTGCGGATCATTAACTGACTACCGGTCGTTTTGGAACATCTTCGTGGATTCTGACCACAAACTCGTCCGGAGTCGCTTCTCCCTACGTTCCCCTGGGCCGAGAATATTATTAGATTGTTGTGTAGGTCATGGTTGTAGGTCATGGTTGGGCCGAGTAAGATGCGGATAAATTGCTTGGTAACTGAGGGACTGACACGCTGGTAGATCCGAATGTTAGACGAATTGACCAGAATAGTCTTCTAGAGTATCTTTCACCATCAGATATGAAGTCATACTGGGACGAGATTGCCACCTCTTTGCATAGTTTTGGAAATTTCGCCTGTGGCGCAGCACCACCAGGTGCATTCAAGCACTGGATAACAGACCAAACGATGACACTGTTTAAATCTTGAAGAAATATCCCACCTGGTCCCGAACATAGCCTGGTGCGACAGACGTCAAGCGAAAGTGAGTGTGCGAGCCGATCGTGAAGTATGATGGACGCAGAAAACCAAAGAAATGGAAGAGGTTCAGAAAGCCGGTAATGTTCCAAGATTATTTCAGCTGATCCATGCAACCGGTCCCCGGAATCCACCTGTGAGTGAGACCACCAAGGATCGGAAGAGAGTAAAGAACGCCTCGACCAGTGGGCCGAATACTTTGAACAACTGTCGTGGCCACCAGCAGCAACTCATCTAGAGTTGACGTAGAACCCTGGACGGTGAGCGTATGAACACCTACGGCCTTGGAGGTTTACGACTGCATATGTTCTCTCAAGCGCCACCGAGTTTCTGGTCCAATTGACCTCCCACCCGCACTGTTGAAAGACGACGGTCAAGTCCTAAGTCAGTGCTTGCCTGATATGTTTTCTTACATTTGGGAAAAAAGGAGTCTGTCCCAGATAACTGAGGAGGGTCGACGATGATACCCATGTTCAAAAAAGGCTCGTAGCGGATGCGGTGACCACACAGGAATCTGCTTGACCCCGGTCGTAACGAGACTGTTGGCGTGACTAGTGCTTCGCCGCCATGCGGTGGCATTTGACTCAGTTGACCGGTCTGTTCTTCTTGACAAGCATTCCCATCAAGGAACGCCCCGAAAGTTTGTTTGGGCGAGATGGCCCAAGTGGTTAGAGCGCGAATTTACTGACCGGAAGGTCCGTGGTTCGAAGCCGACCACTCGACTTCCCCTGTCTAGGCTTGGGCAACCTGGCAGTATCCCAGCCCTCGTGCTTCCTTCGGGTGGCATGGCAGCTATACACCGAAAGGGTGCTACAGCTGAACGCTTTCTTTCTTTCTTTCACTTCCGAACGTGTAAAAGTATACAGCGAGTTCTCCAAAAGCTTGCGTACACAACGCGGTGTCCGTCAGGGATGCCCACTCTCTCCATTTCTTTTTAACTTAGTGATCGATGAAATCATGAGACGAACGCTGGTATGTCTCCAAAACCCTGGTGTACAAATAGCCTGTGACGAAAGCCTTGTCGATCTCGAATATGCGGACGACATCGTTGTCATCCTCGAAAAAAAGACGCAGGTATTGTTGGATGAACTGACTAGTCATCCCGTCCTTTTGCACCCAAAAATCGTAAGGTCACGCTTGTGGACATGAAGTCATTTAATATGCCACTCCCAATCCAGAGAGAGGCACTGGATGTTGTGGAGCTTTCTACGTATCTTGGAAGTTGTAATAGTTTTGACTGTAGTGTGACATATGGGGTCAATGCACGAGTCTGCAAGGTCCGGGTCGCGGTTGCTAATTTGAGAAACCTATGGTGTTAGAGTAGTGTATCCCTGAATTTCTCAAAGGGACGTGTGTATCAAGGTACAGTACGGGCTGTTTTGTTGTAACGCTGTGAGACTTGGTCTATTTGAGCAGCGGAACTGAGGCGTTTTCAGGTGTTCCACAACCGTTGCTTAAGAATCATCATCATCATCACCAAAGACAGCAACATCAGTGTTGCCACCGATGCTTCACTGCCGTATTTTTTTGTACGAGGGCTGGGATACTGCCAAGGCGCCCACACCTAGACAGGAGGACGATTAGGGTCATCAACCAAAGCCTTTGGCTCAAAAGCCTAACCGCAAGGCAGCGGTGTTTGGCGGGGAAATGCAAATGCATTACCTTTTCTACGGAACAAGTCGCCATACATGCTCCAACCCCCAACCTGGAGGACCAGGAGACTGTGTTCGTCAGACCTCTAACCATTGACCAACCTGGTATGAGAGACTTTGTGAGTGTCGCGCGGACACCCCCCAGTATAGCTCAATGGGTCTCCGAGGTACACAAACCGCCACACCACGGTAAGGTCAGAATCATAGCCCGTGTGGGTTGGTGTCGGCGAATCCGTAATGAGGTAAGTAGAATGCGAGCTTCCGGTTGTTCAACGGGTACTTCCACTGAAAAATGTGTCCAGCGCCAGAAGCCATGTTTGTTGGGACATGTGTTGCGTATACCGAACCATAGTTTGCCGAAGAGAGTGCTGTTTTCCATGGCTAACTCAGAGTGGTGAAAGTAGAGAGGCGGCCAACCCTTGATCTGGCAGAAGAGTATGAAGGAGATCACGAAACACTTGGGTGCTGTCGGTGCTACTCACTTTCCAGGATGGGGACCGTGTGATCTTCACCGCGCCTGGTTGGAGTAAGATATGGCTGCGAACCAATGTCAGTGGCGTTCTTGTTGTCAGTTTTTATCCAGATTGCCTGAAGGAGTGTCTGGAGATGTAGGCACCCCGGAATGATTGTAGTAAGCTAGCACTAAGTCCCTTCCCCACCTTCATCTCTTTCTTCACAATAAGGCTTTCACCGCTCAAACGGTGAGGGAACGAATTTACCGACTGGAATGTCCGTGGTTCGAACCCGACCTCTGCCCCTCGATTTCCCCTGTCCATGCTTGGGCAATTTGGCAATATCTCAGAACTCGTGCTTCCTTCTGGTGGCATGGCAGTTAGGCACCAAAAGGGTGCTACAGCTAGACGGTATTAAGGTGCCTAGATATATAAACTGACAAAAACTGAAGTTATTAAATTCGACGCGAAGACACGAAATCTTGAAGGAAGAATTCGACATTTGGCGGGTGAAAAACATACAGAAACGTCGAAAGGCTCTCGATATTCTTTTTATAGAAATTCGTGTGGAAAAATGCTCGTCCGAAAATGAAATGATGCCGTCCGAACAATGCAATTCTTTAATCTCTAGAAGAACTATGATGCGCGATCCAGAGGCCGCTATGACAGGATGTGCGGGGATCGGCATCACTAAGAGGAAGGATCTTTGCTTGAATAGATACCCATTGATAGTTATCTCTGTATGGTTCCTCAGACAACAATCGTGAAGTTTCACAAGCTGGCTGATGATTGTCGTCTGTTTGTTTCTGTTGTTTCTGTCTACGCCCCCAATCGACTGCAGATCCAACAAGATGAGAAAAACAAGTTGTACTACGCTTCGGGAACCCCGTTACGACTGACTGAAATTTCAGATATCGCTGTGTTTGCCAGAGATTTAAATGCACACGTGGGCAGGCTTAGTGCATCCGAGACCCAACTAGGTGGTCAACATAGATAGGACTCGGTAAGTACGGACAGTTGTGAAAGACTGCTTTAGCTATGTTCTAGCAGTAAACTGATTTCATGCAGTACTAACTTCCAAAATAACGGAAGTCGCCGGCCACTTGAGGTCCTTCAACAGTGCATCTACCACGGACGAAGACGAACTTCATCGATAGTGGTCATGCATGGGGCGCACGAATGACTGTCACCCGTTTTGGAATATTTGTATGGAGTCTGACCACGCGCTAGTCCGGAACAGCTTTGCTTTTTATTTTTCAGGACTACGTAAGGGGCGGACAATTCTCCCAAAGTCGATCGAAACCCTGTATCAAGAAAACCTTACCGGCCCAGAAGCTCAACTCCCATAGGACCGGTCCAGTATCCCGGCGATCAGAATTTTTGGGCTCAACAACTAGTCATGTTTCGGTATCCGCCGAATGCCGGTTGCCAGTGCCGCGTCCGCAAGGCACTGAAATTTTCAGAATGCCGCTGTGCATACTTTGAATAAGGTAGACTGTACGAGTTTTTTTTCATTTGGTTCTGGGCGTTTAATACATTATGTGTATCCATGATGGCCCTTGTAGTTAAACGCTAGATTGGAGGATCATACTGGGTTATTACTTTAGCGCACCAGTTAACTGAGAAGCTAGCAGATCTTAAATTTGGCCGGATACATCAGAACCGTTCCTAATCTTTCGAAACTACCCCACTGTCTGATGTTAACTACTAAATGGACAAAGTGGATACATATTTGTGCGGGGCTGGGCACTTCCCCAATAACATAGCGCTACTATGCTCACTGGGTATGCACTGGCAGAACAGCGGTACTGCTAAACTCCAAAGGAAATGTTCCCTCCCACCCCGAACGCACTTCAGCTTGACAAATTACCAGACGCCAAGCGAAACTCAGCGTGTGTCCCGACCATGGAACATAGTGGAAACGAAAAGTTAAGCGAATGGAAGAGAACCAGAAAATCAAGAATGCTTTATGATTATTTCGGTTGCTCCGACCCCAAATCCGTAGACTACGAAACGCATCTCGCGGTGCTTGACCTCTTTCCCCTGGAGTATCGTCCGAGGGGACCTAATTCTCACTTATGCACTGTTTGAACAAAGCTCGGCCAACAGGTTTTTCACTGCTGACACAGCAAACACACGGCGGGATCAAGTAAGAAAATTTTCAAGCTCAGAGCGCACACATTCATCAGGCAAAATCTTTTTTTCTTTTCGGGTAGTAGCTGCGTGGAGTAGCCCTCTTTCAATGGTTGTCCACGCTCCTTCTAGAACCCAATTTAAAGCACTATTAGACACTTATTTATGCGAGTCACCGCGCTGGTGATCATACCGCCCTGCGCTGAGAACTTGAAGAGCATTGCTAGACTTTTTTTCACTGGCGGCTCTCAGGTGAACGACAGCCGCAGAACGCCAAGAACAAAACCGACCCGGGTAACTTGGGCAAAAGCCTCGATCCTGTGTATCAACCCATGAATCCGTGAGTGATCAATCACGTGCAAGCGAAATGATCAAGAGTCAAACTAGCGCGACCACAGATGCTTTGAGATCCGGTGTCCCATGAATCCGTGAGTGATCAATCACGTGCAAGCGAAATGATCAAGAGTCAAACTAGCGCGACCACAGATGCTTTGAACTAAAATTCCTGTAACCATCAAATGCCACTCATTTGGGTCCTGAAACTGGAGCAGAACACTGAGAAGTTAACCTGCAACCGTCCATAGCCTCGGATGTTTGTGACTGCATGTGCTTTTTTTTCAACGCCACCGAGCTCCACCACTAACGACACCCTATTCGTATTGTCTGGGAGAGGGAAGCAACCCCTAATTATGAGATGGTTCAGCGTAAAGCCGAGCTCTGATTGGCCGGAAATCTGGACCCAACAGCCAATCACGATCCAATCTCCGCCGAATGCCGGTTGCTAATGTCACAAAAGCTTTTGATCGTTTATTGCCAAATCACTTTTAAAATTTCGGCTCACAGTGTGGAAATTTTTACTGGATAAAGCTTGGTGTCTTAGCCCCCAGTATTTTGCGTTCTAATTCTGATTGTCGCCGGGCTCCTGGTCGAAAACAACAGGCTCAAAGTTGATGAGCTGAGAAACCCACTTACCGATTGAAAATCATTGACTATCAGGGCCATGGCAAGCTTTTTGGGCATTGTTTCGTGGTTCCGTTGGGGCGCATTACGCGTGTTCTCTACTAGACTGTCTGCTTCCATATCTCATATTTTCTGACTTCACTACGCTTCTCCACCCACACGCAGGCCGCACCTAGGCCAGTATCCATTTGACCACTTAGCCAAACGGCACTCTGAAGTGAAGGACAAGAGCGTTTTTCCTTAAGAACTGTTAGTTGTTTCTCAAAACCATCCATTTTCGGTGTACATAATGCAAACAATTTGAACTATGCTTTTCGGAGCCACGTCAGTTTGTGCCCGTCACATCGCAGTTAAGGTTAGTGACCTCTGAAAAGCCGTCTGTAGTGCAGTGTGCACCAAATTCCCGTAGTTGCTCCGGTTGTGGTTCGCTAAGCCTTTCTCCAGCTAAATTTGAAGCTGCTCTTCTGGGTTTGCAGGAAAATATAACACAAAATTCAAATTTCGGAACGTTTCAAACAACAGACATGGCAGTTCTGCACCCAGTAACTAGAATGGTTAACTACTGATAAAAAGTGCACGCAAGCACAACTAACCGTATGAAAAAAGAAAAAAGTACTAGTGACATAAACTTGATATAATCTCAGGGGCACTAAAACTAAACTCGCCGTACCGTGCACACAATTACACACTGCGCAGGATGATCGATATTTAGGCAAGTTGAGTTTTGTCCCCAGCCAAGATCCACCGCTTACACCTTTGACCGGCCGCAGTTAACAAAGGCTATCCAGTTGACACTGCTCACTAAGAAGCTGTTTTTGAATCTGCTGGGCGTCAGACTTCCTATCACAGCCTTCACATGAAGGATCTTGTATCCCACAAGCTCCTGTAGAAACATTACCTTATGTCAAAATCATTTCTTCATTCATCATATCCAGTAGTCACCCTGAGGTCGATTCCTCAGTTTGGCTTCGTTTCTGGGCGCTAACTAAAGCTTTTTAGGTTGCTTTCGACTTACAGCATGGTAAATATGCCAAGCTCTCCGGTGGAGCAGCTCTGCTAAGCCTCGGGTTAGAGCAGCCCGAGGCAGGATATTTGCGATGCATATGTTCTTTCGATCTCCAGTTTATCGATATTACTCTTGGCTGTGCTCGGCGAAGTCTCAACTTTTAAACCAACTCAAAGCCGCCAACTGATACACGGCTAAATAGCTTAAAATGCCCGTGTTTAATTTTTTGTACACGGCCTTTGTTGAATCCGTTCAAACCACTGGAACGAAAGCTTAAATATTGCCTCGCTTACTCCAACGTACCACAGAAGTGCACGCGACTGCTCCACCGTAAAGTGCAAGAAATCTACTCGGTTGCTTTTGAATGAAGACTCTAAAAACTATGCTAGTTCCAAAGAACCATGTCTTCTAACCGTGCAGATTCAGAAAAATGGCATCCCGCCTATGCGAAGGCAACTGCCGTGGCAAGATTTTGCTATCAGCGCGGTGACAAGCCTTCCTGCATCAATGATTCGATGTTATCTTGCAGTGGCACGCGACGACCTGACTCATGAGAATCAAGTTGATATCGACATGATTTAGGCTGCGTCGACCACATCTTTAAATCTCGTTGGGTGTAAGAGAAACGCCACATGTACATACAGCCGCGCAATCCTTATTTCCGTCCCTTCAAGGGTACGCTCGATTCTGTCTGTTGGTCACTGCTGTTAAACATATTTGTCTAACTTAGTATGTCCCAGATTTTTGCGGATGTAATTTGATCCCTATTTCCACATACTTCTAGGCGTATGAGGGTGTATAGCAGTTTGTTCAAAAGCTTATTCGCAAAACGTGGTGTCCGACGTGGATGCAGACGCTCATTATTCTTGTTCAAGTTCATCACTAATGAGGTAATGAGGCAAACGCTGGAAGTCCAGCGATACCCTAGCGTAACAATCGTTGAAAATAGGAGGCGTCCCCATCTAATATGCAAGGATGTCACCATTCTCGTCTTCGAAAACGGTGTATATACAAATGCTTTGTTGATTGAACTAACCATTATCATGCCATTTTTGGCAAGTGCCTTGTAACTTCAAATTACAAAGTAATGTTCCACAGTATGCAGAATTATCCCTTGCGATTGTAGAGAATACACTCAACTTTTTGCGGAATCTCAGTGGCTGTGTATAGTCATACGGTATAATGCCTGCTCGTGACAACTGTGGCATTAAGGATGGATGTCGCTGGGTCTTCAGTTTCGTTTGCGAATGGATACAGCAACGGCCGCATTGATGTTGGGTTGAGATATGAAGTCTGTTGCTTATCGATCACATCGTATCTCAGAGGTGTTTCAAGGGTTGGGTGGCATCAAAAATTTGTAATGAGTTAATTAGAATGCGGGTATGGTCGTGCGGCACTCACACCGGTCTATGTGCCATCGGATTAATTGGCTTGTTAGCCCACACATGCTAGGCCTTTGTTTTACGAGAGGTGGTGTACTCCATGCCTCCTTCAGAATAGCGCTAACTTCGAGGTGAACGACGCGTGTTTTGGCAGAAAAGGGAGAAGGTGATTGTAAACATTTTCGGTTTTGGTGGGGTCTGGCCTTCACAGTGAGGTCCACGCGCTAGGCTGGAGGCATTTCTGGAAGTAGCGACCTATCTTCATCCTTGGTTTTTGCGCTGTTTGTTTCTTAGAGTGCTCTCGAGTTTTAATTACCTCAGAATGCTGGCGAGTAGCCCAGTGTCATTACCCTCCCGCCTCTGCTGATTTACCTTGATCCACTGAACATCTGAGTTTTGGTAAGTAAACTTAGCCCAACAATGCAGAATAAAATCCTAAAATTTTATTGGTAAAATTACACACAGAAAATAACCTGTGAATACTGGAAAATCAAACACCCGGTAACAAAAGACTGTTTGTTCAGCGCATTTATTTGGAAAAATCCCAGGCGAAAGTTTCAGTTATGTTTCAGTCTACATTCTTTATTACCATGCCGGCGCGCAAATTTAGTTCGCAAATCACTGGCTAATCTTTGTGATTGCACGTCAGTGAAGCACCAGTTCTATGAACAAATTTGCCATCTATAAGCAAGAGGACTAAGAAAAGCTGGGTTCCGGAATGTATCGGTGAGCCAAAAATACATTAAGACAAACCCTCCTCCGCTTCCACCGTAAGAAATATGTATTGTACAGACCAGGAATTAGCTTTTCCTAAGCAAACTTGTTTATTCGAGTTACGATATTTTAAGCTGCTGGTAAAATCTTCATGGTAGTCAGCATTCTCAAGGTAAGCAATTTACAGGCCTAAGTTCAAAGGATCCCAAAAAGCTAATTAGTTATCGGTGAAAGACCCACGATTGAGCTCAAGTTGACACTTGACAACAGTGGTACTATTTCCAGAAGTCTGACGTGCACATTCGGCCTCAGAGACTCTCCGTCAGAACCACCGATACGGGGCTTTTTAGGCCCTTATGCTGAAGACTGATGTCTAATCATCACTGAAGATTGCTGGGATAGGTTAAAGTTGCCCGGTCCATGACAATCCGACCAGGCAATTAATTTGTCTAACAAACAGCTCCATTAACATGAGGGCTCTCTACGATGCAAAGTAAAGTGGGGAATGAAAAAGCAATTATCACCACACTGATGTTAAGCCAGAATATGTTCAATGCGACTAGCGTACTTAATATACTTATCTCTAGTTTTCTGTGCTATAACCTAAAAATGAAAAAGAGTATAGTTTCTCCCGCCTATTCCAAGACACAATCGCTCCTCAAAGAGTAATTTCACACCACTGTTCACCCTTGCGCCCTAAAGCGTGTCACAGCTGGACGACATTTTAATGTTCACCCTGGTTTTTGAACACGCAGTTGTAGAACACGCAGTTCAAAAAACTAATTTCTCGGTTGTAAGACGGTTACCTAACTCTTTAGAAACCACTCACAACGGTTCTTTGGCGGCTGCTTGTACCATCCAAATTGCCTTAAGACCTGTTTTGAGGTTACCTGAAGGTTAAAATACAACTGTCAACCACGTTTGTATTATACATTTGATTGATAACCGTCAAATAACCTGGTATTTAACGGTACAGCAATCGTTGTTTATCCGCATTTTGACTTTAAATGACGGCGGAATTGCAACAATATAACCCTAGTTTGCCATAATTAGGCCGTTGTTTGACCGCATTCTAGCATCCCTTTTTAGGTATATCGAACCACAAAATACCCGTACGCAATGATAGTTCCCGAAAACAGCGACGGTGAATGATGGTGTCTAACTTACTTCCTCCTAATTCGGTTATCTGACGGCTATTTAATAATTTATTAACGGTTTTTGGGTACTTAATATGTGGTCGTTTAACGACTTAAGAAAGTTTCACGACCGGCGCCTCCGACGTTACTGAAAAGTGACAACCTATACTCGTAACCAAACGGTTCAGCACGCAAACCACCAGAACCGTTACAGCTATTAAGGCCTGTTGACCAAATCTTTACTCGTAGCTGTACAAACACCTTCTGACCGCTTGTGGGAAAGATTCGATAACTTGGGTAATCCAGTGCTGTCCCTTACGGCCCACACACAGCAATAAAATATTAGAAAGCACGCATATAACAGAATCAATAAAAATGCAAACTTATTCTCTCACAGTCGGGCAGCCTCAGTCCGATGAAGGCAGGACCAATGTGACCACCTGATCAGCCTGGCTCAGTGCAGATTTATGAAACGGTGACCAAATATTTGTGTTAGTAGTGGTTAGTAGTAGTGGTGATTAGTAGCGATTAACTTGCCTAAGGGTAAGTACAAAACTTACTGCTGGCTGATCCAGCTACATTTTCTGGGCCAGTTGGTGTCGCGCGTTACCGAACCGCTTCTGTATTTCCTTCCAATATTCCTGCAATTTTGGAAAACTGGGTGAGCGAGAACCGTTCCTAAATTGCGGTTGGCAACGTATCTCCGATCGCTCACTCCCTACCAAAGTGCGCCAGCGGATTCGTCAGCGAACGCCTGTTTGATACGGAGTCGCTGCTGGTCCCCATGTTGTTCAAAATAGAAGGCTCACAGTACCATATTTGGGGCAAATATGTTGGACCAGTAACCCTAAATTACTAATTTCAGCTGGTAAAATTTGTCCGCTAAGCTTCCTTCTAGCTTGTCTAACGCGCTAGTGCTTGAAGTTAACATGTTCAGACGCGCTCAGCCACATGTAAGCACAACTTTTGGAGCCGCTGACGACCTACTTGAAAACCAATCACCCCTCGATCTCCTCTATGAAACGGGTCCGGTGCACATTTCTGTTCAGTGACGATAGAGTTAGTAGGCAATTGTAGGAACCCTTTGTTATATTCCGCTATCACCCTGAGTTGCTTCAATCTAGTGTAGTATGTTGAATGCCTGCCCGATCTGAGTTGCGTTACTGGCCTGTTTTTTCCGGACACTTTATACCTTGTACTAGCCAAGTCGTTACATTTGATCACTCCATCAGTTCCGTCTGATCACTGGTGCCCTGTTTGATATAGCTCTTACAAACACAAACTAAATTAAAGTCATTGTTTTTGCAATACTAGAGTGCATAATACGCCGATATGCATATAGTTCATCTAAGGGGAGGTCACTTTCTTACGTGGGACTTTGGCGCGTCCGCTTAAGTGCCATACCCCCAGTAGCACGAGTGCCCATCGCTGGTGGTTCTGAATCCTGCCTTCAATCCAGGGATTCTATGAAAGTTCACTGTGGTTTTCTGCTATTTGGTGACGCTGGTGGCCTCGTTCTGGTTTTGTCACTTTTCTGGCAACGCCGCAAACAACAGAGCGTAAAAAACTAAACGTTTGTCTGTCAAAAACTTCCTCAGAAAAACGTATGGAATAGCCAGGAAATACTCGGTGTTGCTCACAGCCTACGTCGACATTAAAAGCTGTAGCTTTCTCCGTCATACTTGCGACTATGTAGCTACCCAATCACCCATACACTTGACTGTTCAGCTCACAGTCGCTCACTGTACCACGAGAGTTGCCTTTTTTATAATTGCAAACAACGTCATGTAGCTACCAATCACCCATACACTTGACTGTTCAGCTCACAGTCGCTCACTGTACCACGAGAGTTGCCTTTTTTATAATTGCAAACAACGTCACATGAAGGTGAGTCTTCGGACATCGATTGCGTGTACCGTCTGGTGAGCGTGGCAACGACACATGTGCTGTCAGGCCCGCGTACGCAAACGGACCCACTTACTGGGAACCCGAACACAGCACACACAAATTCGCGCTTGCACAGGGAGCAGGAAGTCAACCTCTCCACAAGTCCGCGGACAGTGATGATTTACGTGTAGACGCCAAACTTCTGAGAAAACACGTTCCCGCCGCCCGGACTTTCACCAAGGGACTCTCACATACGATAATTTCCCTGTTGACTTGCTCCACATTTTATATTGCCTCTATTTTATACATGCTCCAGATCGCTTCTGTAAACTGCTTTCAACTGCAGTAAGGACTTCTATTAGTGCATACACCTTCTGATTTGTATTGTAGCTATAATCACCCATGCGCTAATAACTGCACTGCACCAAGGACCAATTCGTCAACCAAACAAAACACACACGTGCCGCTCCTTTGGGTGGATACATGAAAATGATCGCAATAAGATTCCTATACACACCACTTCCAGCATACGAGGCTAGCGCCTAGAGTCTTTTAAGCCATGCAACACCCGTTAATTGAAGCTGATGGCAATGGCCAATGTAAACAATGGCATGAAGTCCAACTAGTTCAAAGACATAGCCAGCCGGCATGAACTAAGGCTGAAAACCATTGCTGGCCATGAGTGACCCTGGGCGGTTAGGTAAATGGCCGGAGTCACAACGAGCAAAAGTGGGGATGGATATGGGATAGTTCAAAATGGGAGCACATGGCGAGTTTTGTCTCAAAAATGTGGTTTAATCTGAAACTAAGCAGACTCACTGGTTGCACTGTTGTAGGGAAGTCAGGTGCAGGGGATAGTTTGGATGGGGCAAGGTGCCAATATATAGGGTGACCCGAACACCGTATACGGATTTGAACTTGTGGGGAAGGCAAGCCGAAATTGTAGCAGAAAAACCAGGCCGACCATATCTAAGCGGAGATTCTTCGGGTACGGAAGAACTCCTTCCAAAGACGGTTGGGGCCAGGTGAAAAATTTGCTCGTAGTTGTGACTACAGGCTTGAGTGGGCTAGGGGTCGTGGTCAAGATTCTGGAGAAAATAATTGCGGCATTGCCATCGCACCGGGTATGACAGTTCCACGTCATCATCGCACTGACATGGTTCGGTTTATGGACAGCCCTGTAACGGTCGTCAGGGGTGCCGCCGTGTTAGGAGGCATAAGATACAACGGTTTCAACAGAAAAAATCTTAAAGAGGATGACAGCAAGCTAAATGAACCCAAGAAAGGTGGATACGTTTGCTGATCTAGAAGCCAAGTACTAGTTGGGCCAGAATAGGTGCCTAGTTTTAGGAAGGTGGAAAATTTATCGTCGAGGCAGCTAGCAGGGAGGCTAGGTGTTCGACTAGTTGGGAACGGGCGGTAGTTTTTGGCTTACCATAGCATCATGACATAGGGTCCTTGTTATACAGAAAGAAGGGTTATTGTGAACAGTATCAGTAGACAAGTAAAAAATCAGACAAGCAACAGCTTCCCAGATAAATGATAAGAATGGTAGCTTAACTGAGTTCTACTACGTCAACCTAACAGGAAAGTAAGATCGAGGATCACCAGTCGCCGAGTCACTGCTGTCAACTCCAGAAAACGAAAGGTGCATAGTAAAAAAGCCATTAAGTGCTAGCTGTGACGGCTTGTAGTCAGGAAATGATAAGTTATTAGCATTTTGTGCATATGATTGCTCTAGATGGCAAGAGGGAAGAACGTGTGTGCTATGTTCGGATGATGAAGTGAACTGGGGGTGGTGTGACCCAACTAAGACGAAAGTGGCAACTCCTTGCACGTCGGCGTTAGCCACACACCAACACGTGTCGGTTCGAGTGACCCAAGACCGTTTTCCACACGCTAGCCAGTTCCACGCCTTCCCTTCTGTTAACACTGGGGTACTTGACGATTTCTACCTCGGCGATCAGTCCGTGTGACGTGGACCGTAGTCCTCGCTCCAAAACCTCAACATTTTCCAAGTCTAATTTGTGTCCCGTGTCCAGTGCGTCTTCCGCAATTGCCGAGTCTTTCGGTAGCACTCGATATTCATCTGCGTTTCTCGGTGGCCTGTTTATTTTCCCACCATGCTCTCCGACTCTGATGTGTAGTCCCCTGGCCGACTGTCCCTTATAGACTTTGGTGCAGTCAATACACTTAATTTGGTAGACAGTCCCTGGTTCTGTTTGCCGGGGTCGATCCTTCAATTGCACCCGTGCAGAGCGCAGAGTGTTTCCCCTTTTGAAAGCTAATCTTATGTTAGCCGTGTTTAGAATTCTTCAAATGACCTCAGATGACCTCAGACCTCAAATGACCTCAGATATGGGATAATAGCGGTCCCGTCCATTCCATGTTGAGGTTCGCCACCGGTAACAACACCCTTTGCAATTGACACTTAATCAAGCTAGCTGGCTATACACTTCCCTGAAGTTTGTTCTTTACTTCAGTTTGGGCCGCTGTCCGATCAGCTTCTGTGCACAGGGCTCTTACACACATAAAAATTGATGACGCAATACTGGGGAATACTGACTTCGGGTGGGCAGACGAGTAGCTAAAAACTGCCCCATTGTTTGTTGGTTTCTCGAACACTGTGGTCTTTAATTTTTCCCCAACCTTATGCGTCATGCAGACTACAAAGGCCAGCGTACCCGAGGATGACTCCATCCACATACCAAATTTGGTCTGTGGACTCAGTTCATCCGGATAGTAGTAAAACTCACTACCGTTGTTCCGTTTCATGACGACGAAAGCGTCACCTACATACCACCAGTGTATCTTAGGTGTGTTTGGAAATCCGGCTAAAGCTCTCTGTTCAAATTATTCCATAAATAAATTTTCCAAAACCGGGGATATTGGAGATCCCATTTCTAGGCCTTGTTCTTGAGTAAAAAATCCTTCAGCCGTAACACCCTTTCGGTGCCAGGCTGCCATGCCCACGATGGAGGCACGAGGACTGCCAGGTTTCCCAAGTCTAGACAGGAGAATTCGAGAGGCAGAGGTCAAATTCGAACCACGGACCTTCCGGTCAGTAGGTTCGAGCTTTAACCACATGGTCCATCTTGCCCCATCTTACGTGTGGAGAACGGTCTTGGATCACTCGAGCTGACACGTTTTGGTGTGCGGTGATCAGAAGGAAGAGTGGTCATCATCCGAATTCCACTTGACCTCAACCCCCCTCAAACTAAATTGTCGGAGCACTCACGACCCCACAAAGACCGGGGAAATTCTGCCAGTGGCACCCGAGGTGAACCATCATGTGAAGCACCAAGAAGTGAGAGGAACGAAAACCGATCGGAACTAATTTGGAACCCCTCTAACCCATCAGTTGAAGATCTTGGCACCCACACTAGCTGACAAGAGCCGTTGATTGACACTCAACACTAATCTCGTGTGAATAGGACTTATTGATTGGCTCCCCGTCTGTTCCATAACCTAGCCAATTTGGTGGCCTGTTCATTTGGCCTGATGAAGCTTTTGTATCAAAGGTGAAACTGTGCCCAAGTAAAAACTACCGATTGTTTACCAAGCTCTTCTGGAATTTTAAGTTTGCCTGTCGTGCTTTCCACAGTTTAACCCGCCTGGAGGAGGTGGCTTAGTGGCTAAAGTTGTCGGTGTAACTTCAGCCGAGTATCCGTTACTCAATTCTCCTACCAAAATATTAAACAATAAGTGACGTTTAACAAAAACATTAGAACCACCTTGCCCCACATCATCGCAAATGCGTTGCAATGTTCGAGATATGTCTAATACGGGTTTATTGCTGCTTCATTTACTCCAATCGTCTTCATTTTTCTTTTCTCTCATTAGTGTTTATTCATCCCGTAATATTTATGGTATTTTGCGAAGTGTTGGGTCATTCTAAAGTGGACTTTGGGTGACAAAAATGGGTCCATGACATTGGCAAAATCCCTACAGTTCTTGGGAGGGGAAATTAAGGAGTCGCTCACCCTTTTGGCGAACGTGTTTATTTATTGAGCCCCAAACCTACCAAACCTTGGGCTTGTACTAGGGGGCTTAAAGAATCGAGCATAACGTGGTAGATTTAGCTTTCGGTGTTAACTTTTTTCTGATGGAAATCCTTTTTCCCTGTGCACCACTTTGCAGGCTTTTACCGGCGTCTTCAAATATACAGTCTTTGGTGTTCTTCAGAGATTCTGTGCATGTTAGGCCCGGGACAAACTTAAGTCCTTCGGCCGTGTACGTCTCCCACTGATTTCTATTACCGGAGTAGTGAACATTCGCCTCTGGCCTATCAACATACCATGCCCCTGACCGACTCTCCGGGCGCCACAAGATTTCGCCTTCCAGACAATCAATCTTCAACATTCGAGGAGCGAGATTAGTCTTCATGCGGCATATTAGAGACTAGAGCACGAAAGATCGCAATAATATTGAGTCGGATGGAACACCTTCTGGTGGTTGGCAAACAACTATAAATGACCTTTATGGTACTTCTCTGAACAAGTCACTGGCTCACATACCAATGCTTATAAGCTTCCACAATCACGATGGCTGTTTAGAGAGCTTTCCTAAAGAGCTCCTCTAAATGGAGGTCACTTGCAGTCACGTAATTCACCTACCTCTACTAATCTGACCGCAAAATTCTAGTAAGTTGCTTACCGGCCATCAATATACGACCCACAAAGCGTCACACACAACGTTTGGTCAGGTGCATGCTATCCGCTTTTATAAGAAAAACTGTAAGCAGTGATCCTTGAGGGAGCCCATTCGAAAAGTCTCGTCAGAAGCATGTTCTCCTCGTGACACCCCATAATATATGGCATTCAAAAAAACAACTTACACACTCTAAACTGCTTTGTTTGGTCCTGTGACCGCTAAGCCTGGTTAAAAGGGATGGGACCCCACCAAGGCCCGCGTAAAATACAACGACAAACTTCCCACTCTACTGATTTGTACAGACTTAGAAACTTTAATCGAATGGTTCATGCGGTAGGAGAGCGCATTACCAAATCCTGTTTTTGTTTTTAGCTAAAACATTTAGAACAACCTGATATTCTGGTGTTTCATTGTAGGTGGATATCCCACAACCTCCAACGACTGACTCATTTCACAGACCGGCCTTTGGCGTCATTTTCGATTCGGGGGATGATGACTGTATTTGGTCCTTCTTAGCATCCAGGGCTTAATTCCTTAACCGATGCGCTGAACCGATACGCGGGCGGCGAACAGTTTGGAGTCCCTGTCATAGATACTCCGATACGTCGAATCAGAGCCTTAACAATCAGACTTTGATTGCTCCACCGTGGTAACTCCAAGTTATTTCGTTTTGATGTCCCAACGCACTGCCAAAATCTTACCTTGGGTTTTGCGTAGTGATTATAGGTCTCAAAGATGGGTTTCGTGTCGCCTTTACATACATCTGGTGTTACCAATTTTCCTACATATATCTTAAATAAAACTTCACCACAGTGATTGTGCGCATCGAAAATGGGTTCGGTAAATATCTTTGGCGGTGTGCTCTTCAAGCCTTTGAGTTTACTATTGGTGCTATGTCGCTCCTGGTAGATTTGTGACATTGTACCGGGAGTAGCGTGTTATTACACATCAGCTGCTACAGGAAATACAAAGAGAGTTGAATGCCCACTCTCTGGGCCAGGGATGAAGCCACCATGCAAAGGCCAATATAGACAAATTTTGAGAATAAGAAAAGCCAACTAGTGTTTCCAGGCTGTGTTGCTCCCAGTTTCCATGGTACTTCTTTATTGGCAAGTCATGGATGGAGGAAGTCGCCGAAGCCTCCATTGTGATTGATTCTTCATGTGCTGCTAAGATCGTCTTTGTTGGAAAATATGTTGAAGCATGACACCAAACATGGTCTCGAAAGGTTTCAGAGTTCAGCGAAACCACTTACAGTCAACTATTTCTCACTTGTGCTAGAAGTATTCTACGAGGATGCCAAAATTTCCTTGTTCCCTAACTTGTGCAATACACAGAGTTCAACCTCCAGAGCTTGGGTGCTTGAATACGTTTGTTTATCAATGGAACTAAGTATGAGGGCGACTATAAATGTTGCAGTAACCCACCCCAATAGCGAAGGGAGTGCGTGGTAATCCAGACCTCCAAAACTCCCTCACGTAAGTGTTTGGTGCTTGACCACGCTAAGACGGTGCCCATAAACCGCACAATACTCATGGCTGCAAAACCCTCTCCAATGGAGTGAAACATTTTGAAACAAAATCACATGAATAGTCCGATGACTTTAAATAGCTAGCCGCAAATATAAGTGCATGACCCCAATCCCTAACTTCATACCTTTTACCAAAACTAATTTAGATGGGTGCCCGGTAAAACTTCAAGTATCTCTACGTAATAAAGGTCTACATGTCTGCATTCTCGCAGTCCTTATATCCGTATGCACGCAACGTGGACGAGCGGATCAGGTAAGCAAAACACACTTAGTTATGGCAAACCAAGATTGACATAATGGGTGTAAAGTACATTTAGGAAAAGTATATGATTCAATCATTGCCCAAAACAGCCGTTCAACTGCAGATCCACACAAAGTTAGCTCGAAGAACGATGCAGCAAGAAAACACATCCGACCTTTGGACAGCCAAGTGAGGGCGTCGACAATCTTTGTTCACTTAAACAAAGCCATCAGCTAACAACGGACGTTGATTGTGTTGCGGGGGGGGGAGTGGCAACTCCTTGCACGTCGGCGTTAGCCACACACCAACACGTGTCGGTTCGAGTGACCCAAGACCGTTTTCCACACGCTAGCCAGTTCCACGCCTTCCCTTCTGTTAACACTGGGGTACTTGACGATTTCTACCTCGGCGATCAGTCCGTGTGACGTGGACCGTAGTCCTCGCTCCAAAACCCCAACATTTTCCAAGTCTAATTTGTGTCCCGTGTCCAGTGCGTCTTCCGCAATTGCCGAGTCTTTCGGTAGCACTCGATATTCATCTGCGTTTCTCGGTGGCCTGTTTATTTTCCCACCATGCTCTCCGACTCTGATGTGTAGTCCCCTGGCCGACTGTCCCTTATAGACTTTGGTGCAGTCAATACACTTAATTTGGTAGACAGTCCCTGGTTCTGTTTGCCGGGGTCGATCCTTCAATTGCACCCGTGCAGAGCGCAGAGTGTTTCCCCTTTTGAAAGCTAATCTTATGTTAGCCGTGTTTAGAATTCTTCAAATGACCTCAGATGACCTCAGACCTCAAATGACCTCAGATATGGGATAATAGCGGTCCCGTCCATTCCATGTTGAGGTTCGCCACCGGTAACAACACCCTTTGCAATTGACACTTAATCAAGCTAGCTGGCTATACACTTCCCTGAAGTTTGTTCTTTACTTCAGTTTGGGCCGCTGTCCGATCAGCTTCTGTGCACAGGGCTCTTACACACATAAAAATTGATGACGCAATACTGGGGAATACTGACTTCGGGTGGGCAGACGAGTAGCTAAAAACTGCCCCATTGTTTGTTGGTTTCTCGAACACTGTGGTCTTTAGTTTTTCCCCAACCTTATGCGTCATGCAGACTACAAAGGCCAGCGTACCCGAGGATGACTCCATCCACATACCAAATTTGGTCTGTGGACTCAGTTCATCCGGATAGTAGTAAAACTCACTACCGTTGTTCCGTTTCATGACGACGAAAGCGTCACCTACATACCACCAGTGTATCTTAGGTGTGTTTGGAAATCCGGCTAAAGCTCTCTGTTCAAATTATTCCATAAATAAATTTTCCAAAACCGGGGATATTGGAGATCCCATTTCTAGGCCTTGTTCTTGAGTAAAAAATCCTTCAGCCGTAACACCCTTTCGGTGCCAGGCTGCCATGCCCACGATGGAGGCACGAGGACTGCCAGGTTTCCCAAGTCTAGACAGGAGAATTCGAGAGGCAGAGGTCAAATTCGAACCACGGACCTTCCGGTCAGTAGGTTCGAGCTTTAACCACATGGTCCATCTTGCCCCATCTTACGTGTGGAGAACGGTCTTGGATCACTCGAGCTGACACGTTTTGGTGTGCGGTGATCAGAAGGAAGAGTGGTCATCATCCGAATTCCACTTGACCTCAACCCCCCTCAAACTAAATTGTCGGAGCACTCACGACCCCACAAAGACCGGGGAAATTCTGCCAGTGGCACCCGAGGTGAACCATCATGTGAAGCACCAAGAAGTGAGAGGAACGAAAACCGATCGGAACTAATTTGGAACCCCTCTAACCCATCAGTTGAAGATCTTGGCACCCACACTAGCTGACAAGAGCCGTTGATTGACACTCAACACTAATCTCGTGTGAATAGGACTTATTGATTGGCTCCCCGTCTGTTCCATAACCTAGCCAATTTGGTGGCCTGTTCATTTGGCCTGATGAAGCTTTTGTATCAAAGGTGAAACTGTGCCCAAGTAAAAACTACCGATTGTTTACCAAGCTCTTCTGGAATTTTAAGTTTGCCTGTCGTGCTTTCCACAGTTTAACCCGCCTGGAGGAGGTGGCTTAGTGGCTAAAGTTGTCGGTGTAACTTCAGCCGAGTATCCGTTACTCAATTCTCCTACCAAAATATTAAACAATAAGTGACGTTTAACAAAAACATTAGAACCACCTTGCCCCACATCATCGCAAATGCGTTGCAATGTTCGAGATATGTCTAATACGGGTTTATTGCTGCTTCATTTACTCCAATCGTCTTCATTTTTCTTTTCTCTCATTAGTGTTTATTCATCCCGTAATATTTATGGTATTTTGCGAAGTGTTGGGTCATTCTAAAGTGGACTTTGGGTGACAAAAATGGGTCCATGACATTGGCAAAATCCCTACAGTTCTTGGGAGGGGAAATTAAGGAGTCGCTCACCCTTTTGGCGAACGTGTTTATTTATTGAGCCCCAAACCTACCAAACCTTGGGCTTGTACTAGGGGGCTTAAAGAATCGAGCATAACGTGGTAGATTTAGCTTTCGGTGTTAACTTTTTTCTGATGGAAATCCTTTTTCCCTGTGCACCACTTTGCAGGCTTTTACCGGCGTCTTCAAATATACAGTCTTTGGTGTTCTTCAGAGATTCTGTGCATGTTAGGCCCGGGACAAACTTAAGTCCTTCGGCCGTGTACGTCTCCCACTGATTTCTATTACCGGAGTAGTGAACATTCGCCTCTGGCCTATCAACATACCATGCCCCTGACCGACTCTCCGGGCGCCACAAGATTTCGCCTTCCAGACAATCAATCTTCAACATTCGAGGAGCGAGATTAGTCTTCATGCGGCATATTAGAGACTAGAGCACGAAAGATCGCAATAATATTGAGTCGGATGGAACACCTTCTGGTGGTTGGCAAACAACTATAAATGACCTTTCTGGTACTTCTCTGAACAAGTCACTGGCTCACATACCAATGCTTATAAGCTTCCACAATCACGATGGCTGTTTAGAGAGCTTTCCTAAAGAGCTCCTCTAAATGGAGGTCACTTGCAGTCACGTAATTCACCTACCTCTACTAATCTGACCGCAAAATTCTAGTAAGTTGCTTACCGGCCATCAATATACGACCCACAAAGCGTCACACACAACGTTTGGTCAGGTGCATGCTATCCGCTTTTATAAGAAAAACTGTAAGCAGTGATCCTTGAGGGAGCCCATTCGAAAAGTCTCGTCAGAAGCATGTTCTCCTCGTGACACCCCATAATATATGGCATTCAAAAAAACAACTTACACACTCTAAACTGCTTTGTTTGGTCCTGTGACCGCTAAGCCTGGTTAAAAGGGATGGGACCCCACCAAGGCCCGCGTAAAATACAACGACAAACTTCCCACTCTACTGATTTGTACAGACTTAGAAACTTTAATCGAATGGTTCATGCGGTAGGAGAGCGCATTACCAAATCCTGTTTTTGTTTTTAGCTAAAACATTTAGAACAACCTGATATTCTGGTGTTTCATTGTAGGTGGATATCCCACAACCTCCAACGACTGACTCATTTCACAGACCGGCCTTTGGCGTCATTTTCGATTCGGGGGATGATGACTGTATTTGGTCCTTCTTAGCATCCAGGGCTTAATTCCTTAACCGATGCGCTGAACCGATACGCGGGCGGCGAACAGTTTGGAGTCCCTGTCATAGATACTCCGATACGTCGAATCAGAGCCTTAACAATCAGACTTTGATTGCTCCACCGTGGTAACTCCAAGTTATTTCGTTTTGATGTCCCAACGCACTGCCAAAATCTTACCTTGGGTTTTGCGTAGTGATTATAGGTCTCAAAGATGGGTTTCGTGTCGCCTTTACATACATCTGGTGTTACCAATTTTCCTACATATATCTTAAATAAAACTTCACCACAGTGATTGTGCGCATCGAAAATGGGTTCGGTAAATATCTTTGGCGGTGTGCTCTTCAAGCCTTTGAGTTTACTATTGGTGCTATGTCGCTCCTGGTAGATTTGTGACATTGTACCGGGAGTAGCGTGTTATTACACATCAGCTGCTACAGGAAATACAAAGAGAGTTGAATGCCCACTCTCTGGGCCAGGGATGAAGCCACCATGCAAAGGCCAATATAGACAAATTTTGAGAATAAGAAAAGCCAACTAGTGTTTCCAGGCTGTGTTGCTCCCAGTTTCCATGGTACTTCTTTATTGGCAAGTCATGGATGGAGGAAGTCGCCGAAGCCTCCATTGTGATTGATTCTTCATGTGCTGCTAAGATCGTCTTTGTTGGAAAATATGTTGAAGCATGACACCAAACATGGTCTCGAAAGGTTTCAGAGTTCAGCGAAACCACTTACAGTCAACTATTTCTCACTTGTGCTAGAAGTATTCTACGAGGATGCCAAAATTTCCTTGTTCCCTAACTTGTGCAATACACAGAGTTCAACCTCCAGAGCTTGGGTGCTTGAATACGTTTGTTTATCAATGGAACTAAGTATGAGGGCGACTATAAATGTTGCAGTAACCCACCCCAATAGCGAAGGGAGTGCGTGGTAATCCAGACCTCCAAAACTCCCTCACGTAAGTGTTTGGTGCTTGACCACGCTAAGACGGTGCCCATAAACCGCACAATACTCATGGCTGCAAAACCCTCTCCAATGGAGTGAAACATTTTGAAACAAAATCACATGAATAGTCCGATGACTTTAAATAGCTAGCCGCAAATATAAGTGCATGACCCCAATCCCTAACTTCATACCTTTTACCAAAACTAATTTAGATGGGTGCCCGGTAAAACTTCAAGTATCTCTACGTAATAAAGGTCTACATGTCTGCATTCTCGCAGTCCTTATATCCGTATGCACGCAACGTGGACGAGCGGATCAGGTAAGCAAAACACACTTAGTTATGGCAAACCAAGATTGACATAATGGGTGTAAAGTACATTTAGGAAAAGTATATGATTCAATCATTGCCCAAAACAGCCGTTCAACTGCAGATCCACACAAAGTTAGCTCGAAGAACGATGCAGCAAGAAAACACATCCGACCTTTGGACAGCCAAGTGAGGGCGTCGACAATCTTTGTTCACTTAAACAAAGCCATCAGCTAACAACGGACGTTGATTGTGTTGCGGGGGGGGGGGGGAGAAGTTAGCTCGAAGAACGATGCAGCAAGAAAACACATCCGACCTTTGGACAGCCAAGTGAGGGCGTCGACAATCTTTGTTCACTTAAACAAAGCCATCAGCTAACAACGGACGTTGATTGTGTTGCGGGGGGGGGAAGTAAAATTTAAAGTGGCGTGAACGCTAGCATCACTGCGACTCTGTAGACAAGTGTTTCCAGAACGTCGTCCAATAAGACAGCTGAACGGGGGTATCATGTTCAACCCGTTACAGGAAGTCTGCTTGCTAACTAGGCAACCCATTGTATTTTTGTTTAAGGGTGTAAATCCCTTCAGTAATGAGCATCAGCCAACTATCTGCCTGATACTGTGAGGCCTCTTATATAAGTCTCCTGGAATCTGCCTCCACATATACTGTTTTGCAGTCTCAATCGCTGAGGCCAATTAAAGCATCTAGTCTTACACTGTTGATCTTATCAGGCCACGCAGCAAACAAATAGGCCTAACCTGTCACATAGCTAGTTTGGCAACTGTTAAACCGCAAACCATTCATGTCTATGCTTTATATCAAATATGCTTATTTGAGTTCGTTCCAGTTGATCATTTTTAGTGTCTTTCAATCGCGAGGTGACCCGTATGCTCAGGGGATATCTAAGCTGGTAAAGGTCGTCACATTTTAGCAGGTGCCTCCCTGAGCTTCACAGTGACACGCCAGGGCCAAAACGTAACTCTGTCCTAACGACGCGAATCTATCAAGCGTTGCTTAGGGAGCACAGACATTTTCGTCTACGGCTTCTCAAAATTTTTAAACGCTCCTTGATTCATCGCCTTGCATACGCACATTCTAACTGGACACCTACTTCGAGTTTTTCCCGTTGTGATCGCTAGTTGGATCCTTGAATCACTTGGATTACGATACTGAACAGTTGCAATATCAGATTTGGACCCTAATTCGTGCTGGTGGTCACAATCTGGATGGTAATTTTTAAAAGTATGTTTGTATATAATCTACATGGGAGACTGTGCTAATGTAAAAAAAAATAAGCGGACACTTCTGTCTCAGACCACCCATTATTTGTTCCCTGTACTGACAGTGATTCGATACGTTTGTGCCTTAGCATTCATTTCGATGGTTTAAAGTACGCAGTCCCATATTACACTCCGATAGCTCGAGCCCACAGAATAGTTTATTACGAGGAACGTGCCTAGTGCTGTTAGAAACATATCCATGGGACCAGTGGTGCCAATTTAAAGAAACAACCATCTGAAGGGGTCAACCGGTATAAAGCCTGGAATTACAGCAAGGATCGACAGTATCCCGAGGGATAAGTTTTCACCTGAATCCGAGCTGATTCTATCGTAGTAGGAATCTTGTGTTGACAACCGTTGATCAGGTTCGCCAACAGTAAATCACGACCGGTTATCCTGTAGGTATGTTGAATCTGTGCTGTCATAATCGCTGTATTCTGTGGGGGAGCTTAGCGATGGCTTAGCCTCGAATCGCGAGCGGTTAATGGAAACAGGGCCTAAACGCGTCCTTTGCCACTAGCTGCGATATCTAAATTAATCTGTAGGCCCGTGTTTCCTGTTGTTAACACGAAATGGGCAATTTTTGTACAATCATTCCCTTGTAAAGGCCAACGCTATGTTCAGTTTATTACGAAGTGGTGCAAAGGAATTCTTTAAAAAAACAGCTCCAAATTTCAGGTAGTTTTGCGTAGTAAAAAAGTCAACGAAGGAACTAGGTAGATGCCTTTGGCACATCACATTTAAATATGGTTCATTCACTCTCTTCGATTCGTTGCACGCATCACTCCGTTAGAGGGACTACAATGGTTTTCATGAAAAATAATTTTCCCCGCTCACAAATTAATCAGGAAAAATGTACATGGGGTATCCATTCTCACTATAAGGACCGCTTATTTGCTGGACAACAATGAGCACAAATGTCAGCCAATTCTTTAGAGATCTAGAAATGTCGCGTTACATACTTCGCATCTTTCACAATACATTGTATTGTTTGTTCCTACGCTTTGATCAGAATGCGAAATGCCCATTAATTCAGTAATTGCAGACAGTCTATTTTTGGCCTCTTTAATCTTCACTAACTAAAAACCTTAAAACGCACCCAACTTGTTGGCTTTGTTTACAAATTGTTTGCATTTTTTCAATATGATAAGAAGGGGAGGGTTGGCCATTGCTCTGCAGAGTCTCATGGATATCCCACCTCACTGGCCTTGGTTCATCCACAAAGCACCTAGACTGAGTAACAGATTTTATGCACTAGTTTGAAGGGCAAGAGTATATTCTTTCCAACCTGTGCTCATTAGGATAAAATTTATCGAACTTCGTCCGTGAAGCGTTCCTAAAAATCTCGTAGTTTAGTTTCAAAATGATAAACACAGGTCTAAATAACTTTAAGCGAAACGGTCGAAATACAACCCTAATTTTGTGCTAGGATACACAGTCATTTAATGCACGAAAATAGTGGTATTATATTACGTTTGGTGAATTAAGTTCGCGTCGGAGTGGCACATTTCAGAAATGACCTGATCGTGGCGAAAGCACGATCACCACGATCACGTACACCAAATTCACCCAGCACCAAGAATACCAGATACATTCTAAGGAGAATTAACGACACTTGACCGGTCCTCAGAAGATAATCGCTATACACCAAACGGCTCTAGCTGATCATATGCCTCTTTTCCAGGCAAAATAATTTCAACAGAAAACGAGCTAACCGCATGAAATAGGTGAAGTGGAAACTAGCTTTAGACATTCACCAACTAAATACAAGTCACCGAACAAATTCTTGGAAAAATTGCGGAGCTGAAATTTACAGGAGTAAGTTCTGTCAGCATGTTCAAGCCGCTGAAATAAGGTGACGATGGGCCATATTGTTACATTATTACCAACCACTCATTATATGTGGCTATGGTTTTAATTAAAAGGGATTGGTTAGGCAAAATAAGAGGCAAGAATAAATTATGGTACAAACTAATTGTATATCTGACAACCTTGTCCAAATGGTCAGAGGAAAAGTAACAGTAATAATTTTGGACTTAGAAAACGCTGAAGTCGGATGGAATGTGATGCCCGCGGGTACAGTTTGAGAGACAAAATAAAACGCACAGGACTGCCAGCTGTTCAGATGGAGAATTCAAGCACAGCCAGATGCACGTTCATTTCTGTCAAATTCTGGCAAGATAAACACTGGAACCCGAGGCGATCGCGAGTTGAATGGAATTCTTTGAATCTTCGGTCGGAGTAGTGAGATAAGCCAGAGAGAATACTCCATTTGGCAGTTCTGTGATAGCGGCTACCGGCTAGAGAGAGGAGTAGTGGAAGTGAATATAGATGGAAGATTTATAAACTAATCACATCTGTAAGCCACCATCGGGGGAGTTACTGGATGGTAATCGTTTATGCATTGGAATTTGCTTGCCTACGTAAAATAGGTGACTCTGAATGCTCCCTAAGAGTTGTGTAGCTGACTTTTGCTTGGCCCGTAAGCAGGCTGATGTATTGTGATTAATTACAATCTTGCCTTGGTGTATGCGTGGTAATAAAAACGGCCTACTCTTGGAGAGAATACTCAAAGAATTCGTCGATCTACTCCACTTTGATATTGACTCCTCGGGGGTGAATACACGCAGAGCACTCAACAAAGTGTTGTGTCTGAACTTCATCAACTTTACTGCAACTGTCCGGCGCATATTAGTTTTGCCGAAGCAAAGCGGTTTTGATTATTAACACCGATTTAGTGGCTCTGACTGCTACTGTGGTTGTGAATTTTTGTTAGGCTCGCGAATAAACACAAGCCGAAAACTGCGCCTGTGATTTGTAGGAATGTGTTTTCTTTCTTACATACTGTTTAATAGCGAAATAAACTCATTTGCGAATCAATTTGGTTTCGCGGAAGACTCACATTGAACTAAGCGGAATCTATCGTTCATGGTGTTTGTAAGCAACCTTGTGAGTGGTGTATTACGGTTATACAATACATCTAGAATATCGTACAGAGTGAAACATGAGGCGGCCTGGAACAGTACACTCAGTCGTTTACATAAACGAGAGAATCAGTTGGGTTCCAGGTGAGTCTCTCGCAAAACCAAACTGGTTCAACAATGAGTGTATTTTGCTAATTTCACGCAATTTTGGTTGAAGTAGATTAAAAAGTTGATGAGGAGTGCGCATATCTGATGAGTCCCAAGTAGGACAAAACCAGTCGTGGGCTATCGAAGGGTTTTCAGCAACCTTATGATTATTGCATTATGTCCACACTGTTAGTTGTTACGCCGTGTTTTGTTTGGTGTTTCATGCCCACTGTCATCTAACGCAGACAATTTAGAGGATGGAGTAGGTTTAAACCTTCAGTTGGTTACGCGACACTGACACCAGGTTCATTCCAAAATAAGAAAAGAGTGTTTTCAATGACGGAATTCAGTTCTGCACATTACTCATCACTAGTCATTGCTGCTATGGTGAGACGGGGTTGGACTAAGTTAAGTACAAATGTTTCTTCTTCGGTGTTCGTTGCTGAGTGTCATACCGCATACCCCGAAAATGTTGTCTGGTCACCAGAATGAGTCTTTTCTGGTGACATAAACGTCATTCGTAATAAGCCATGGAGTGGGTTGGACATAATAAACTGTGGTAAAAAAAACATTTGCGAAGACTTGTGATTACGCGTTAAAACAAGTGAAATGTTAATTTCGAAAGAGAAGTGCTGTAAATCTGAAGCTGTCAATTGACAATCCATATGTATTCACATATGGCCACACTGGTTTGCCTAATCACTGGATAAGGTGGTGTTGGTCAGGTAGAAAAACATTTTCGTTTCTGTTGGAAGTGTTCTCATCTAGGAAGAGTCCAGAATCTAATTTGAAGCTCATCAGAGTATACAGGAAACATATTGTCTAAAATAACTTTATTGTTAATTGCAGCAGTTCCCGAAGCTTTGGCAACCTGTCAGTACCCCAGTCCTCGTGTCTCCTTCGGATGACATGGCAGTTAGGCAACGAAAGAGTATTTCAGATGAGACACGATTACAACTATATCTTGTGTTGCAATGCGACGTACGACAAAACATTCCACCTATCAAGTGAAACTCTCAATAAACTTCATTTTGAACCCGGTCAGTGATGCAGGTCCTTAAGGCCCCGAAGAAATCCTGATTCCAATATCTACGTCATTGGATGATAAGTTAACGCGCCTCTAACGAAGTAGGGTATTATGAACTGCACAGATAAATTGAACATTCACTGCTAAATGTTGTGTGCATTGGTATTATTGTGGGGCTTTAGGATAGACTTTAAAAAAGGAATGACGGGATGAGATGTGTGGGCTGTTCCAGAGTATCACCAAGTCAGCTACTTCAAGTATACGTTTTCCACCAGTTTCAAGGTGGTGGTTCTTGAGCGGTCATCCAGGAGTTCAAATACCTGACTCGCGTGATAAGTTGAATGGAAAGTTGAAACAAAAACTGGACTTTCGTGCGGCTATAAAACACAAGACGCACTGAAGTAAAGGTTGGACTTAATAACAATTGACTTGAACGTGTAAACATTCGCACAAACGTGGCTGGCTGGAATGGAAAGTACAAAAACTGGACTTTCGTGCGGCTATAAAACACAAGACGCACTGAAGTAAAGGTTGGACTTAATAACAATTGACTTGAATGAACAAACATTCGCACAAACGTGGCTGGCTGGAATACAGTGTCTGTAAAATACTTGTGTTCCAAAAGTAGTGGTTGTGATCTTGCAACTGATCGGCGACCGCTGACACAGCTCTGTATGTTGGTTAACTGCGACTTTGATCTTAAACACTTCTTGCTTAAAAACTTGGTTATTCTTTTCTGGACTCAAATTCCTTCAGTTGATATCAAAAGGGGGTTTGAGTGCCTAAGAGTACCCACAGCCACCTGAATTGCCCTGTCCCCAACACAGATAAAAGCATCTAAAAATATCTGTGGTTCATTGCCCGTCGCTGTGCATCTTGGTAAAATGAGATTTTCGAATCATGTGGTGGGGATCCATGGAATTCAGTTCTGCACATTACTCATCACTAGTCATTGCTGCTATGGTGAGACGGGGTTGGACTAAGTTAAGTACAAATGTTTCTTCTTCGGTGTTCGTTGCTGAGTGTCATACCGCATACCCCGAAAATGTTGTCTGGTCACCAGAATGAGTCTTTTCTGGTGACATAAACGTCATTCGTAATAAGCCATGGAGTGGGTTGGACATAATAAACTGTGGTAAAAAAAACATTTGCGAAGACTTGTGATTACGCGTTAAAACAAGTGAAATGTTAATTTCGAAAGAGAAGTGCTGTAAATCTGAAGCTGTCAATTGACAATCCATATGTATTCACATATGGCCACACTGGTTTGCCTAATCACTGGATAAGGTGGTGTTGGTCAGGTAGAAAAACATTTTCGTTTCTGTTGGAAGTGTTCTCATCTAGGAAGAGTCCAGAATCTAATTTGAAGCTCATCAGAGTATACAGGAAACATATTGTCTAAAATAACTTTATTGTTAATTGCAGCAGTTCCCGAAGCTTTGGCAACCTGTCAGTACCCCAGTCCTCGTGTCTCCTTCGGATGACATGGCAGTTAGGCAACGAAAGAGTATTTCAGATGAGACACGATTACAACTATATCTTGTGTTGCAATGCGACGTACGACAAAACATTCCACCTATCAAGTGAAACTCTCAATAAACTTCATTTTGAACCCGGTCAGTGATGCAGGTCCTTAAGGCCCCGAAGAAATCCTGATTCCAATATCTACGTCATTGGATGATAAGTTAACGCGCCTCTAACGAAGTAGGGTATTATGAACTGCACAGATAAATTGAACATTCACTGCTAAATGTTGTGTGCATTGGTATTATTGTGGGGCTTTAGGATAGACTTTAAAAAAGGAATGACGGGATGAGATGTGTGGGCTGTTCCAGAGTATCACCAAGTCAGCTACTTCAAGTATACGTTTTCCACCAGTTTCAAGGTGGTGGTTCTTGAGCGGTCATCCAGGAGTTCAAATACCTGACTCGCGTGATAAGTTGAATGGAAAGTTGAAACAAAAACTGGACTTTCGTGCGGCTATAAAACACAAGACGCACTGAAGTAAAGGTTGGACTTAATAACAATTGACTTGAACGTGTAAACATTCGCACAAACGTGGCTGGCTGGAATACAGTGTCTGTAAAATACTTGTGTTCCAAAAGTAGTGGTTGTGATCTTGCAACTGATCGGCGACCGCTGACACAGCTCTGTATGTTGGTTAACTGCGACTTTGATCTTAAACACTTCTTGCTTAAAAACTTGGTTATTCTTTTCTGGACTCAAATTCCTTCAGTTGATATCAAAAGGGGGTTTGAGTGCCTAAGAGTACCCACAGCCACCTGAATTGCCCTGTCCCCAACACAGATAAAAGCATCTAAAAATATCTGTGGTTCATTGCCCGTCGCTGTGCATCTTGGTAAAATGAGATTTTCGAATCATGTGGTGGGGATCCATACATGGTGTTATCGGTTTCTCACAACATACAAGTGAGTTTTCCGCGGTGTTACCTGAGCACTGCTTCACACAGTAGAATCTCTGAAAAGTACAGTTCATGATGTGGACAGGTAAAGTGACACTTAACTAATGTTACAATGTCCCTCTCAAGACTGTACCCGAAGCGATTGCATTGGCAATCCGCTGTCAGTTAGCGACTTACTTAGGGCAGAGGTGATGCATAAAGCTCGCTGCAGTTTGAAATAAAAGTGACAATGTTTTCCTTCTTTCTGAGGGGTACTGTGTGATCTGAAAAATACCTGGCACTTTCCTAACAACCTTTTACGGATATGCCAATGTTTGACACGTTCCTCCAGTAGTCTGCATCTGTATACGGTCATCCAGAAAAAACGCATTCGGGAAAGAAAATTCATGGTGATTGCCCAATGAATTTGAATCAGAGAAACTGAGTAGTCGAGTATGTTTCGAACCTCCCTACTTAACGTCAGTTGCAGATTGCATATTGCCAAAAGACAAACCCCTCAGCTCGACCACAAATGAAGCGATGGCTCTTTATATGGGTTCAATTCAACAGTTGATTATGATTATTAATGTGCGCTTCGTAGACAAAAGCGTCTTTTAGAACATCCCGTAACCGTCGCAAAAGACAAAAGTTCCAGGCTTCAAAGATCTTGGATCGGATGCATTATTGACCAGGCATTCTGCTGCGGATGGTTGCTTAGCTATTCACCCTTCTTGCTGTGCCTTCTAGAGAAACTCTGTTTTCAGGATGGGTGAGGGAAATTGTTCAGTGGGTATAGGTGTGGTAAATACATCATCATGCATCATAGTGATCAGCTGTGCTGATAAAAAGAAGTCTCGTGCTGATCAACTCTAATCAGACGTCAGCTGATGTACTTTTACACGTGCTAGTTTAATGTGATTTACTGGCCCCTAGGGTCATCATCATCGACAGCATGACATAAGTGTTCAACACCGATGCTTCACTGGCATCTACTTAGTCAAAATTGTTGACTGCTCTTGTAAGGTCGGTTATTCGCGAACATCACGGAAAGAGACTGAGGTGGTTGCCATAGCGACGGTGCCGTACCTTTTAGATGCTATTCAATAACGACCGATTTCGAAGGTGTAGATAACATCACGAACCGAAAAGAAGAAACTTAATTCGCGAGAAGGAGTAACATATGTTCATCCTTATTTAGCTTATCAGTAAAGAATGGCATCAGGAAGCCCATTCTCTCGGAACGTTAGCAGCTGAGTCACTATACAGTTTGCCACAAAAAAAGGCCAGTGAAACTGAAGCTAGAGAATGACCGTGAGTACAAAACTCTTTCACAGACCTTTGGCTTATTGCGAGTCATTATCCGTAGCGTGTTCGCTTCTGAACCACCGAAGGCAATGTAGTGAGCACCGATCCATCGAGCAACGTAGCCCTGGTAAACAAAGAATGGAAACAATTTAAAGTAAAAAACACTGCAGGTCCTGTTTAAGGGATACCATAACAATGTAACTATACTCTGTAATAGCTTGTGCGTCGAAAGAGACAAAGTAATCGCGATGGTTTGCTGAGTAATCTTCACTGAAGGCCCGGCGAAGAATTGGCTGACCCAAACTTATGATGGCCTGCGTGAATGATGGGAAACACATGGGGCGACTCTTATTAGCCCCCTGCCATGTACACAGCCCGATGGACAACCACAGTACGGCTTTTTTATTTGATTCTACCAAGATTTGGACGTCTGATGTAAACGTTATATCCTGCTGGACGGATTTATTTCTTCCAGCACTGTGCTACAAAGACGTTTCTTTTAAAAATCATAGTGTATACTACATAAACTTCTGTATTTTCAGAAGGTATACTTCACCAGAGAAACGTTTCTTCTGGTGAGTCAAGTGTAGATGTCCCAGAAAACTGTCGCACATGTTCAGCCGACATTTGGTAATACACTGAGGTTGGTAGTAGAGTTGGCTGACCATGAGGGAACTTGGGAGACATCAAATGAAATGTCCTATGGGATCCTCAATCTAAAACTGGCACAATTAAACTTCGACGCTGTCGTGAATAGATAAACTGGAATGCAACCCATTGGTGAACAAAACTTACTTCCAGATAACCCTTCACAAATTTTTCTTCATTGTATCTGCTTGACCTGGAGTATGGCCGATTTACTTCAGTAATTCCGCACACCAGCCTACTCTAGTGATTCAAGAAGTTATGACCGAATCTTCCTTGTTATTAATACCTCACAAAAACTTTGTTACAATGTAATGACGAATGCTAGTCTAAGACCTCTTTGCCTTTCGTTCCATATACAAGCATATTGGCCAAAGTGCTATATCACTTAGGGGTTTCTCAGCTGCATACTAACAGGACAACATACGAGATAACCCTAGCTTCAAAGCATTCGTACTGAATCCAGCACGAGTGCAATCAGATGGTCCTTTCGATTGGCCTAGTTTTCGGGAATGAACATAAGGTCTTCGAGTGGAGTTTTATTACCCAATGTTTCCATCACCCTGGAAAGCCTTCATCAGAGGTAAAATGTCGCAAAGACAAGGGAGCGCGCGTCAGTTGGCGTCAACATTAAAAGAACCAACATTCTACACACCATTCTGCTGGGTCAACCATGTGCTTGAACGTGAGTTGTGCTTAAGCTGAAGGAACTATATGATTGCTCATGGTTTGTTGTGAATCAGCCCTGTCCAGAGAGCACATAGGAGCTGGACATAAATTAAATTGACACATAAAAGTCAAGAACGAATGACTGGGACCTCTACACACTGACGTTCTGCCTACCTTTGTGGACTGTTGTGTAGTATTTTTGCTTGACAAAGAAGGGACTTCGGCTTTCCGTCAAAGTATGGGGTGCAATCAACGAGTTTTTCTAGTTGATGTAGCTTTGAAGTTTTTTTTGAGTAGATAAGCCAAGCTTCTTTTTCATTCGGTTTTGTACGCTAATCTGCCTGTCTATTTGGCTCATGTTCCCGGATTAAAGGTCCCGCCACCCATCAGCTTGTACGGAGTTTTGTGTTAGTAGGTGGTGTGGCAACTTGTTTTCGACCAAAAATGAAAGTGTCCCAGGCATAGCGAAGTATTTAAATTGAAAACCAAGTTTTTTGGTCCTGATAGCCTGAGCGATGAGGTTAGAATAAGCATTGTACAGGCCCGAACATTACTGCTCCAAAATTGCACGTCACTGAACTCAAGTGGTCATTTGGTCCAACTAACCGTGCGACCTGTAGTGCTTAAAAGATGTTACACTTATTAGCTCATATCGTAGGCTTTTGACCATCTCAAAAACCCGGTGACGCCGCTCTCGTAAAGATTCAGAAGCTGGACGGCAACAACAAGTTTACAGTGTGGTTGTAGGTAGGTTACCAATTTACGATGTCTTGAGAATGTACAAAGCGTGTCGACCCGTCGTCTTTCAGGGACAGCTAACGAACGGTTGGCGGTGAACAGCTCAACATATGATAGCTCAAAATTAAAGCGATTATCGCGGGATTCAACGCAGTTTTGTCTTCGTGCCTTAATGATCTTGGTCGACGTTTTTCTGCCTGTAATCAGATGAAAGCTCTACGGTCAGTCATTGGGCGAGGGCTGTGAGGATACCGGGTTTGCCTCGATGCTGACTCTAAATCCTAGTTTATTTGAAAGACGTCTAAAAGTGCAGACGCCTAGCCTTTGACCATTTCCAATAGATTTATATCTCTTTACTGTGTATTTGTGCATCCTTTATTCAAAGGAGCATCAGCAATTGCTGAGGTGATGGCAGCAAATAACTGGACAACTGCTCATTGTAAGAAATGATAACTCGTATCCTCACGCAATGCTCATCAGGCGAAATTAGATCTTAAGGTTTTGTTCAAATCTGGTCGGGACCACATAAAACACCTTCTGTAAATGGACCGTTTTTCACGGTGACGTACAAAGCTTCGTAACACAAATACGCGTTTGGCCTTATTCTGTATCATTTCACAATGCACTTGATAGGGTAAGTATCCCGAATGTCAAGACGTCAGCACCTGTCACACTCACACAAACTCACCTTGCTTCGGACTTCAAAGGACGACTGCGGAACTTCCTCAATTGGCCGTTCATTCATGGCTTCATTCATTTCAGTAACATCGTATTCGGTTGTAAATCTAGTATTTCCAACCTCGACACTATACCGCATACGTGGTATGATTTTATCACTGAATTTCCAAATCTGACAAAAAATAACGCAGCAAGAAAGCAGTCAGCCCTTACAGTGATTTTCATAGCGATTTCTTGATATAGAGTGAGATAAAAATGCATGTGGACTGTCTAGGCATTAGTGAGACCATGAAGATGGATTCGAACGAGGATTGAAACAATAATTATTCGTTCACTCAACTTCAACGATTCAATGGAGGTTTGCTATGACCCGGTCACATCAACTTCCATATCTCATGGCGTGAGCCTTAGGCAAGTGGCAACGGGCCCACCATAGTCCTAAAAGAAACCGGTTGATGCGTACTTCAGCCTTTCGTTTACGTTATATCGCTTGTCATTTCGTACTGAGCCCACTCCGTAGGCCCCCAAATGTAGCCGATTTCTGGGTTGTCTAGTTTTTAATTTGTAGTTAGTGATGAGTAGAGAAGTACTACCACCTAACCTCGGATTATGAAAGGTTGTTCTCATTATCCCAAGGGTCTTCACAGTTCCTCAATACACTTCTAAGGAGGATTCCATTTGAAACAATAACGGGTATGCAACCCTCAGGGTTGAAAACTCTCTGTAGCAGTTTGGTTTGATATTGAGAGATAATTTGGAATATCTCACCTGAATATCTTACGAAAAAAGCAACGAATCTTAAACATTACATGTACGGGTTTTCTGTTAACTATACTGGTGAAATAAGCCAGTTCACTCTGAGTATCTCGGTTAAAAATCCTGCACTGAACATTACTGTTATATGGTTTTACGATCCAGGCTGTATTATTCACCCACGTGTTTGTTAAAGTCTTGATTTTTGTCGTTAGTCTATCCGCATCTTGATCCTCCTTCTCCTGTTCGTTATCATCACAATCGCAACAATACTGATGGCTATACTAGGCAGCGCTTGATCACGCTAGAGAGAGCGCTGATGCTCCACTGCGGCACAGTCATGTCAATGGGGTGGATGAGGTCTTATGATGGGAAAGAAACAATGGAGAGTGGCGGTACACCTGTAACAAGTGTATCACAACTTTCAGACCTCAGTCAGACAATCTGGATGAAAGCTGATGGCGTGAACACCACTAATAGCAGTTAGCCGGCATTTCGTTCCAAATTTTAAGCTAAGCACATGCAGCATCAGATGGATCCCAACGTAGAATAAGAACAGCTCTCAAATATTTGGCAACATCATTTTCTTCTGTTGTGTCAAATTCCGGATAACTCTAGGTTCCCTTCACTCGGAATAAGACACGGAAAGAAATGCTTGTCTCAGCCCGCGGTCATATTTCAAAACCTTCTGATACCTATATATCTGTCGGCTCCTCACATGCTATTAGGCTGTCATACTAATGTCATACTTTTGTTGATATCAAGGTAGTTGTTGTCTGACGTTTCCGACCAATCTGCTGGAACGAGGTACCGAAAAACTTGTAACTGCGTTTGTCCAGACCGTGTATGAAGTGGCGTATAAAAACGGTCATGGATGTGGCAGAAGTGTGAAAACTGTATGTTTTTTCCGTGTCATGCTATCTTTCAGTAGAAAAGTGATCCTTGCCTAGAAGCATCGAAGCACACATGAACCTGAATCAGGCACCCAGATGTACTGAGAATTGTCCGCATCTTTTTATCTTCTAGACGCATTTCCTTGTTTTTACTGGAAAGTGTCCAGAACATTCATCTTGATGTACATGCTGCAATGAGGCAGCAATATACAGATTTGGCACTCCCACGTTGATAATAGCTTTGAAAATGGATGAAAAATGTGTACAGTACCTCAGTGTCTTTTGGCTTAGACTGACATTGAACGAAAAATTCTGTATGAACTAAACAGCCTACGAGCTACACAAGCCTCCCTCCGACTACATAAGTTAGTTACCACCAGTTCACACGAAGCAAATGGTGGGCTTGGTATCATATCATTCCGATTTGCAAGCTGACTACAATTCTGGGCGAACAATTGCGACGCTGTAATGCTAACCTGTGGGAGATTCAAGTGTTTTGTCGAGTATACAATGACTAATGTTATCCATATCGCACACTTTTAGCACTGTGGTAGTAAAGTTTCCCATTCGTCTGGGTTTTATAGCCCCTTACTTGAAGACGCTGAATAAAATGCCACGGATGGTCAAAACTCTTATAAATCCTTGATTTGTAAACACTAACGTGTCGCGATGGGCTGTTTAATATCAGTGAACCTTCATCTAAGCATGAAAATCCAGTGGTTTTCCCGTCAGGTGAACTTAAGTAATAGCCCGCGGACCACAGAAGTTGTCACGAAGTCTTACTGTCCTTCAGTAATGAAATACTTTACGGCTGTCAAGTGCTCGAAAGATGTCGAAAAATAGCGCGCTACCGTACTTCTGTACTTCTGTTTTATTGTCATCACCCGGTGTTTCAGACATGAAATGCTTCAAAAAATGCTGTCTGCATGGCCGAAGCAAAATTATCGGCGCGTTAAGCCAAAACCTTATCCAAGTGGTACATAATCTGTGACTTAAACAGTACATCTTTGCAGAAACATCCAACCAAAATTCTTCCTCAGTGACACTGAATATCTTCATCCGAATGTCTCCTCTGGGGAAGTAAATGAACCGCTTGTGGTTGTGCAATGCAGGTTTACTCAAGATGGAACTGCGGCAGAAAAAAGTGCTTCTAAAGCTGCGCTCAAATGAAAATCAATTTGGTTTTCATTGGAGACTCAAGTGAATCTCTCGTTTGTGATGTTCTTCAAATGAATGTGCTGCACAGAGGCCGCCCCATACTTCAGTTGGTACGATATGCAAGATATTGCAGTACATATTCATAAATGAAACTACTCACAAGGTTGCTAATAACTCTTCGACAGCCCACACCCGGTTCTGCTCTTCTTGGGGCTCATCGGGTAGGCGCAGTCCCTGTATTTCCGTCAAACTTGTTTTATTTGAACCCGAATTGGACTGATTGCGACAAACACACTCACTTGTAGGTCACTTTTGTATTTCACGAGATACTCAACTGAATCTCTTGTTTATGATGTTCTTCAACTAAATGTGATGCACAAATGCACAAAGGCTGGCGGAAACTCGAGGACAGCGCCCACCCGATGATCCCCAAGAAATCGGTCCCGCCTGTCAAAGACTTTTCAGCAACCTTGAGAGCAGTTTTATTCATGTTTATGAAGCTGTTTTCTTCATCCAAAAATCTCCTTGGGGAGAGATGTTTTGCACTCAGATACTTTTGTGTAACAACCAAACAAGCAGCCGTGAAATCCTGTGCCTCTTCAGCATGGATTAAATTTACCTTTTGAGAAAAACCTTGCTGTACATATTTAAGTACAACGTGCGTTATTAAACTGTTTCACATATTCTCCTTCATTTCCACTTTTTTGTCAAACGCAAAGCCATACCCATCAGGAACAAAAACAGCGGAGATGAAACACGTGTTGTAATTTGATGCAAGTGAAACTATCTAACTTGGAATTTAGTAACAACAGAATACAACAGCACAGGCCCGCAAACAGCGGTACCTTTTTCTTATCACAAGCACTGCAAATCTCGAAAAACTGATCACTCACTTTGGTTTCCAAAGATTCATTCTCTAAGTGTTTGCTAAAGTCGCCCCATCATCAGCACACTGGTTATACTGACACACTACCGCAACCGCAGCAATATCGAAATCTGGCAACTTTTTTCGCGTGATCATGTGACCTTTATTTGCAAAATTAGGTCAAGCTAGCTGCTGACGTGATCAGACAATCTGACAACAGGTGAATAGCCAGATTGATTTGTTTCATTATCAGAGTCTTCACGGAGGCTCTAATAGCTAGCAAGAGGATACTTTGGAATTCCACCGAAGGCATGGTTATACTCGAGAAGCTCAGCTTCACGTGGAACCAGTCGGTTAGGCTTTATGTCGTGAATTTCACACTTTCTAGCATATCTCTTTAGCTACATATGCTCCATCACATACATTACGTAAACCGTAGAATCAGGACATCTAGAAGCAAGCTCATCGGTGTTAAATGTCCAAAAATGCCTCATTACAGACCTTCCGAAGAGAGACAGTTCCACTGAAAAGTAAGGTCAACTTTTTTCAGAACGGGCTTAGCATGGCTGACCATCCCCAGAGGAGTGTCGGCCGTATTTTTTTCTTTTGCTGTCTTGTTTAAGAATTGACTGTATACCAAAAGTATCACTTAATATGGCAGATAATTTGGTCGATAAATACAACTAGAATAATTATCACTTAGAAAATCGCTAACATCCCGTAGTTTGGGAGCGTGGAAACTGTTCTAACGTGGCAAATCGGCTGCAGGAACAAAAGTGGACGCAAAGTATGAGAATGGAAATGCAAAGGCAAACAGTTTAAGCTTCCAAAACCCAGAATATCATCCGTCTGTTTCCGTCTGCAAACAAAAGCTCCAGCTTGAGTTCGTTTTTAGTAGAGCCACTGTCGATACAACGTGAAATGATCTGTCTTTGACAACCATAATGCGACCCGACGACCAAGAGTGGTCTTAACAAGGTCAAGCACGCGCTGGAAAATCTGGGAATCATGCCTTTACAGTGGGGCAAAACCAAAAACGGGGTTAATGGTCTATAATTTGAAGGGCATAAAGACATATAGGAAATAGGTGGGATTAGGCCACTCCGGTTTGTCCGCGCTTATTGAAAACTGCAATATGTTATGTAAAAATACTCGATGTGCTATTTCTTTGTCATCAGACGAGTTGAATGTATAAGGTGTTCTGCAATCTTGAGGACATACACATGACAATTTGAATAGTCGCCTTGAAACAGGTGACCGCGGGAATCCACGATGGTAAACAACTTTACTCGCCTTCTCCGTTGGTCCACTTCGACTTGTCATGGCCTTTCTCGAAGAGTGATGTTATCGCCACCGTTTAGAATACTTTGCTTGAGAGCACTTTAAATGCGCTCCCCTGGTCGACAGCTTGGTACTGCTAGTCAGTGAATCACGAACACAATGCTTCAATGCAGCTTTTCTGGAATTTGATTTCCTCTACTGTAGCGAACGTTCTCTAAATGAAATTTTACTTCTAGTGACCAAAGTGTTTAGGATGAAAAGAACTTGCTTGGCGATGGAATGGATAATTTTCTTGCTTATTTATCGACCAAGTGTATCCAATGCCCTATAAGTAATATAGCAACCACTTTGGGGGTTCATCCATTTGACGTTGCTTGCATTGTTCGTTTCCTCCGTCCGCACTCTGGAGGATCATTACGCTATTGGATACTGCTTTCGCTTCGTTGCATTAGGTCTCTCAATCTTTTTACTTTGCAATGAACTGACATCGAATGAATCACTTATTGTAGCGGATATTTCGTGGGCAGAATAACAATAATAATGATAATAATAACAATATGTTATGGTGGCCTTTGTTTTGTCCACTGAGCTGGGTAGTTTGGTTTCACCACCAGTCGAGGTTACACCATCAGTGAGTTGGAAGTGGAACTGTGTTGAGTTGTTTGGTTGAGTTGGTTGTTGCACGTGCCTGGCTACTGCAACCTGAGGTTTATGTTCAATCAATCTTCAATAATTTGGTGCAAGACATCGTACGCGAGATCACTTTGTTTCACTCCAGATAACTCTGGACCAAAAATTGAAACGTTAAAAGGGAACGGCCGTGACTATAATGGTGGAACAATGTGTAATTTCCGTACGGAAGATTCCGCTTTGATGAAGACATGAATATGGGACATAAGACAATATACCTCGGCTAAAATAGAGAAATTCGGGTAGTGAACTTGATACTTGGTAAGCAATCGACTACACTCAGTCACAAAAGGGAAACTACGTAACAACCCCTTCTGCATCACGATCGCTTGCCTGTGGAAGATCCAAAAAAGGCAGCCTCACCTACGGCTGTACCAAACCTACGTTCCCTCCAGTTATTATCACTTTTCTTCAAAGTGTCAAAAGTAATGTAAGGTGGTGCATGTTGGTTCTAATTTTCGAAACTCGTTTGCAGTAGTATCTTTCAGAAGAAACGTAACTCTTACAGCGAAATTTCCTGTGTTGGTGGTATCGAGGAAGGAATCTAAGCATTTTCGCTTGATCACTCTTCCTCAGTACTGAAGTCAGCGGAATGCAGCTTTTTCGGGTAAATCCGGCGACGGGTAATTTTGCAGATTATTTCTAAGTATGGAGACGAACAATAATCAGTGGAACATTTGTATTTAATAACTATCTAAAGGATTGTATCGTTTATCTATAAATGAATCTGGTCAAAGTACTTGATATGTTTTTATTATTCAGAGTTATTTCGTGCATTGATGACATCAATTCCTTTATCAGTTCCTGAGCTTCTTCTTTAAGAGGTTCAGCATCTAAAGTTCTAAGTTTTCACTGAGTTTTGCACCAGCTAAGTGTTCTGCTGGAACTTGATCGCTGGTTTGCGGCCCGTGCGATGAAGGATGATAACTTTTATGGAGAGCGCCATTTATTACAGAACCTTTTTTGTACAGCCTTTGCAGGGATCTAACTACAAATCATAAACGCACACCTTAATTACATACCTGACTAATTGTGCCTTGCAAGTTATACGAGGTGAATCGGTGCTACACTGTCCAGGTTAAGGTCCTGAATGCTCCAGAATTCTCCCTCCTATTTTGACACTGGAAAGCTAGCTGACGAAAGTTATCCGTGTCAGAAATAGAAGCGAATCAGTATCAGTGGCGTTCTTGTCGTCAGTTTCATTCGAGATTGATTGAGCACTTCGTGGTGTAGACACCTCAGAGTGCTTGATGTAGGCTAGCCCTAAGTGAAGCATCAATGCCATCAGTGATTTTGCTGTGACTGATGGCGAATGGATTTCGCGAACGGCCTGCGTGAGTTAACTGCCGCATGTCCTGGTAGGTTTTGGGACATTATGGATAGCAGAAACAAACATTAGTACTTGCCTGCAAAATAGTGCTGTCATGCCTCCATGAACTTGTGAGAATGGTGTTCGATGTCGGCTCGATATCCAGCGCATCTGATCCAGAAATATGCGGTCCTCCGTACACCCTGAATATGCAAGAGAAGGTGAACAGTTCCCTATCCAAGTGCTCTCGAAAGTAAAAGGCGATGCATGGGAAGTAAATTTCATTTTTCCGTCGATGTCTTAAAGGCATTAATGTTCAAGTGGTTGTGGTTGTACGGTCCAGTCCAATAAGTGCTTCGCCCAAAAATAAGAATAGAACAGAAAAACGAAAAGAGCAGGGTGACTTTAGTTGGGTAGTTTAGGAGAGAAACAGATCTAGATACTCGGCTTGCTCAGGTGACCCCAGAACGCGAACAGAGTCGCTCAGTGATTCATGTAATAATGTCAACCCAGTGAGTTCACAAGAAAACCCAGGAAAGAATTGCACTAAATGCTCGGAAAGGTCATCTCCGTTAGCTTCTTGGTACAAACTAACTATTCCATGGCAACTTTTTAAAAATAAAAATCCATAAAACGTACATGGCGTGTGACTAAATGCTGATGACGTTTTTTTCTGTTTCAGCTGCGCATGTCGTTTTATAACACTCTTAGATTTCATGCCCCAAAATATTGGTGTATCATGTTACAGTACACAGAACAGTGCAACTCATCTGCGATACTTCGCCACCTCGAGTCTGAAATATGGAACATATCCGGACATTTAACCAATTATGTCACAGAAGTATTGTTTGAAACTGTTAGAACTAGTCAGTTTGGAACGATGTGACCGGGAGACAAGTTTTCTGTGAATCAGAATGTAATTCGCGTGAAAATGAATCATATAGCGCAAGCTAAGCTGGTTAGACCACGTGCTGAAAATGTCGAGATACAACCTATAGAAAAAAGTATTGATTTTCCGCCCAATTTGGTAAGTCGGAAACCTACAGGTGGACAGATAATAACGTATCACAAGGGATGTCACGAAAAGTTTGAGTTATGTTGTGCTATTGGCCTTCCAGAATGAGATCCACAGGACCCTCTATGTTCTGGGCTGCTAACACTGTAACATCATCAGCGATCTCTTTTCAGTGGGTTCTGTGCTGTCAGTTACTGTTCAAGTTCTCCAACTAAGTGCTCTAGGTGTAGACATCTCGGATGTTTGTGGCAGATTTGTCCCATTATTTCCTTCAGTCATAAGACTATATTGAAAAAAAGACTGGCATGGTTGTACGGCAACGAAGCACCATTGTTATTTTCCGGTGTTGCTGTCACTGGCAATGATTCGGGTTTGTTTTTGCGATGAGTGTAGCCGCCATGGAATGATTGCGACAATCTAGACACAAGTCTACCATTTGTGAGTTTATACGTTGGCCAAAAAGACAGCAAGGCGAAGCAACAGTGACAAAAGCAATAATCCTAAACACAAGTGCTTTATGACCATATAGCTATAAGTATATGTTTAAATAATGTCATGTGACCCCAGGCTAAACAAATGGATAATATTACAAAGTCAACCGTTGGCAGTCATGGGATTTCCACAACACCGAAATCAGTAAATCAACCAAAAGCAGATCGTGTAGAACGCAGTGTAACAGTGTACTTAATACATGTCGCGTTACTTACCACAGCGAATGGACAAATCGATCATCCCAGACCTGCACTGTATCATCCCAGCTACCAGAAATGAAAATGTGCGAATAGTCTTCCTGATATGCTCCACGTGGGTGATATTTCACAGCACATATCCTCATCACATGACCGTCCATTCTTTCTGAAGTGAAACTATTGGCAAAGGAAAAGGAAACGTTTAATAACGGATGACACACAAAAGTATTTGCATTTCTGATATTTTAATTGGGTTCTCTAGAATAAAACGGGAAGAATATAGGTAGTGAGTAGAATACCTCACTTACACTACCAGTTTAGGCACTGCTTTAAAACAAAACTATCATCAGAACAAGGTGTTTCATTTCAACAAGAATTTCTCCAAAATATTACTGAATATATATATCAAGTGATATCTGCTGTGTATATGAATGCAGCTCTGAAACCTTACACGAAGCAGTCACTCACAGATCTTTAACAGAAATGGGTAAGATCTCAACGTCGTCCAGTGTTCATGAATTTCCTTCAGGTGGTATCAGAAATCGGAGCCCTTTACAATTCAGCGGTTTTCACAAATTCATTCTAGATTTATTTAAATGGATTTCACAACAGAAAAAGTGTACACAGTAACTCCATAACTTAAACTCAGTGGAGTCATGGAAAAAACTATAAACAGTGAAAGCTTGAAGGGTCGTAAACAATGCCACATTTTGCATATGAAGTTGACAAATAAATTATTTTATTCTAAAGTCCAGTGACGAAAATTAGCTACCCATCATCTGTTCATACGAAGTCATAAATCGTGCAAACCTCCTGTATTCATGGCCTCCCAAACAATATCAGTTCACCAGATACTGATGTCTCACTGAATGACTCAAGGTTGGAGGAAGTTTCAAGTTTACGGATCAAAATATTTCGTCACATTTGTAGAAGGCAACAAGGCACGTATTCACCTGAGGCCACCAAAGCCCTCTGTCTGTAGCTCGCATACAGAGGAGCCATCTCTAGCCAGTTGTTCAGGCACAGGACGACGAGAATTTTTAAACGCGTCCTCTACGCAGTCAGTCTAGGCATAATCTTCACCAGTTGCCATAAAATCATATAACTGTTGAAAGATAAACCCTTTCATAAGACCACTTTCTCATGTATTGTTGTACCTAGGTAGCTGAGCATACTCTACCTCGGCTGGTGGGAGGTCTTCGGTAACCTGGCAGCATCTCAGCCCTTATGCCTTCTTCGGATGGAGAGGTGAAAAATTACCAAAACTGAAAAGGACATGAATGTTAAATGTGGTCGAGGATGCTGATGTCCATGTTCACAAGCCAGAACCTGGTAGCGAGAAGCATTTGGACCAAATTTTGCGTGCACACTAGCTCAACTACGAAGGTACAAAAGTCACTGCCACTGAACATTATCAATGGGTCTTAGAAAATACACGACAAAACTCCTCTACAGCTTCATCCCTGTGAAGGTCGGCGCGTTCCAGTGTCACATTCGTTTTTGACCTGCTATTGCTGCGACGGATCCCTTTGATGTATGTGTGCATCCAAGTTTGATGATGAAACGCTAAAAATGCATTTTGTTCTTCATTAAAATGCCTGTAGTAATCGATCTGTTAAATTATTCCAAGTAACAACAGTATGTCTTGGGAACTCGTCCAGAAAGCAACAATTAAGTAAAATGGTTCTTTTGGCGTAAATTTCCAGATGGTTTGACAATTCGCTACTTTTATCAGAAGTTGCATTAAATTCTAAACAATGGAATGGTATATTGATGTACTGATGTTCATTTACTACCAAATGTCTTCAGAGAGTGGCTAGCCTGAAAGAAAAAGAACGAACTAGGGAGCATAGCTTATGAGCACGGTGAATACACAACTCACTGGCGCACTCGAAGATTCGATCCGGCGAGTTTGGTAAACTAAACTCAAAAGGTTTAATGCAGTTAAAATTATTATGGAATGCGAGAAAATTTAGGGTTCAGACTGACTTGATATTTTTTCCGACCTGTAACAGTGATTTATAATTTCAGGCATCCATCCTCTTCCTATCTTATTCGCACTCAACTGATGATTGATAAATTTTTGGGGATCGGGTGTGGGTTTGGTTTTTTGGTTTAAAGCAAATGTTGCTGCTTTGTTTCCATTTATGAACTTCGACACCTCAGAAGCTTGCTTCAAAAGTGAATGCAAGTTTTATACAGCACTCGTGTTGCACGCTGTAATACGATAAAATGTCTGAAAGCAAGAATGATTTGTTTTCAAAAAAGTAAGACCGCAGTAACTCAATGGTTCGCTGACATACTATATCCACTGGAGTGTGATTCGTTACCTAAGAGTAACAAATTCCTCTTCGTAAACTCCCCATTGCGAGACAATAAATCCTGGGGCACCAAACGCAAATGCCCCCGGATGAACAATAGCCCACATGCTTCATATTAAATGTAACGATTACCTTGAACTGAGCACTCGCACACAAGCATTTTCATTCAAGTCGTAGACGCGGATGTGGAAGTCGTCTCCGGCGGTGACGAACCTCTGGGAGTCAAAAGAACAGGAACAGGCTAACAACTGATTGTAATGACGCTTCCCTTTCGGACCAAAATCTGACCCCTCCATTTTGGTTATTTTTTCCTCCTGATGGGTTGCAAGTAACCGGCTACTGGCTGTTGCTCCTTGGTAATACCAAATACGAACTGTTCCTGATGCATCTACAATAATGGAAAGTGAATATCTGACTTCACGATGAATGAACCGAATAAGCGCTTTTATTATAAGGATAGGAAGAATGATTGGTTTAATTGCCGCAGTCTAACAGTCAGAGCAGAATGGAGTAATCAGTATTGATCTCTATTCTTTTACCTAGACAGTGTCTACAGAGGACCAAAAAATAGACACCTGACAAGCAATGGGCATAGTACAGAGTCTATCAATGCCATTCCTTAACCACCCATGTGCGTTTGAAGCGGTCAACCATATCCACTGCATTTAGTATGACTGAAAATTTTATTGCGTTGTATAAAACTAAATCATTGGACATGTTTAAAGCATACCGTTTTCTTAACATTTCGAATTAAGTTTCGTATTATGTTCTCGAAACAAAAAAATTTCTGAAACAGAATTTTAAAATCCATGGAGAGCTTATCTAGCTGTTCTGGACCCATTGTCAAAGTTTGAGTAAAAAGATTTGCACCTTATCTCGGGAGAAGTGTGAAATCATTTGCTTCCAATAGAACACTGTTTGTGAAATAGAGAACTGATAAACTAAAATCTAAAATCTAATATAAAATAAACTAGTGAAACCGGAGCATGCGTAGGAACGTGTCTGGCAGTCACTTTAAACATCGTGTCAGGAATTTCTTATACAGACTCGAAACTCACCATATAAGCCTCGAAGAAAACAACCATGCATTTCATACTTTTTAATTGGTTAGCTGTCACACAATAAACCGGTTCAGATTAAATTGACTCTACGGAAGAAGATTCCATAAAACATTTTGAGTCGCAGAAGACACCAATATCTGACCTGAATAAGTAATGTATTATGGACCATCCATCCGTATTGTCTGCAAACAGGCGCACGAATTTGTTGTGTGTATTGAAGATCATACTGTTTCCTTTCGCCTCTGAAATATGCTGAGCCTCTTACGCATCTCTAACTTCTAGTACGGCGTAAGAATTAGATGGGCTACTTTTATCTCTACCCCAGACATGTTCATGATGACTGTGACAACGGTGCACTAAGATTAAAATTGTCTTCTTTTGAGCTAAGGTGTATGAAGATCGGACAATATTTCTCAGAAGAACAGTCATCTTTCTTTTGGACAAACTGACAAATACACTGCATGCCAATTTGAGCACTTTCTTTCTATCAAAAGCGCATATGTTGCAATAATTCGGCAGTACAGCATTGCACGTGTGGGTGCGTAACACCTTATGAAATTTCTGGAAGATAGCATTCGAGCTTGCCTCACACAATCAAGTAACTTATATGGAACCCTCTGCAGTCGTTGAATTTCCGATAGGCCACAATCTTTAGTCTATGTAGGTCTAGACAGAAAAATCTAAGGGAGTGCACAAAATGTTACAATATTAAGTAAAAACTATGCTTCAGATTCTATGGATATTTTCGCCGAAAAACTGCATCCATATTGTTAGTGTCAAAATAAATAACTGACAGGCTGCTAATCTACACTAGAAGTGGGGTTACAAGTTTCGATAATTATTGAGTTTCAACTAAGCAAATCAAACGATTTCTGTAGACTCAAGTGTATGGATTGCAATTTGAAAAGGGATGTACAGAAAACCTCAGCAAAAAATTAACACACCTTGCCAACGGCCACACTGGTTATGCCTATTTTAGTCCGCTAATTCTATTACTTTGCGGTAGATTCTGAAGTATCTGAAATTTCATTAGGGTTGTAGCAACCCATGGTTCAACGAGAGTTACAAGTGCCATATCTTAAATTATGCTTAGCAGGAAGGAATTCAGGATATTGTATCTCTGTTTGAGGGTAATGAAGACGTATTTGGGACAATGCTTATGTTAACTTGAAAGCTGAATCAAAATAATAGAGGAAACTTCGATGCAACCCAAAAATCAGTAGTCGAGAAATAAATCGTAATATTATGGTAACGTAACATGAGATGATGTGACAATAATTTTCAATCAAGAACAACCACAAGCACCATGAAAGTTAGTATGCTTTATGGAGACATCTAAACAATTGAAGTCCTCTTGTGGTCACTTTCTAGGATATCAAAAATTGTTGTGTGAACTCAACAACTTTTACTCCAAACCAAGTAAATAGTACCAGCGTGCCATTTATATAGTTATACTATGATATTCCTGATTGTGTGCAACCCTATAAATGTAAAACACTGCGCTAGGTGTGCACTTCAAACCTGCGCTTCAACGTGAGTAAATTCAACTATATAGATGGATGAAATGCACCGGGAAATTTAACAAAAATCAAGCGATGCCTCTATCACCAGAGGCTGCAGTGTTTGAATCATGCCAAGATATTGTCCGTCAAAAGTGGAGCAGTCTACTGTGTCTGGTTATTATTGATAGGCGAAAAACCGATAGAGTCTAGATTGGTCGTAGTTAGCGATGTTCCTCTTCTAGGACTATTACTGCGTTATTCATTGTGTGCTTGACTGGAAACACTACAAAATAGTCTTTTCAATGAAGGTTTGTAACGCTTCTGTTTTTGGATTATATCCAAACGCATGGAGGTACATGCACTTTTAATTTCCCCTAGTTGACTGGCATTTACCAAGAGTATGCGCATAAACTACTTGCCTCTTTACTTTGTCTTACAGCCTTTTTTTACTATCATCTATGGTTTCCTATTATTTGTGCCAACATCATTTGTTGTTCGGACTATAATTACTTTATGCTCTGCTTCACCGCTACGTGCACCAAGCTTGACGCCTTCAAATCTTACCATCCACGGCATACATTTTTGTTTTACTGCATAAGTATTTCTTCTGATTTCCTCTATGAGACCACGATACACATTTTTCTGGTTTAAACCTGGAGCCTGCAGGACACTGTATAAAAGTATACTGTACACGATCGTAGTAATGTGGTAAAAGAAAAACTCAAAATGGATGGTATTTGTTGATAAGAATGCAGACCGCGAAATGACCCAGCGCAACTCGAATCGCACTTTTCTCCAATACAGTAAACCATGCAGAGCAAAGCCCTCATAGAACTCTGTTTCTTCAGCCGTAATAAACACAAATTTATGTATCACTCTATATCTCCAGGGTTCTTTTGTTGTATACATGCTTTTCTCATTTTTTTGTGCTTGCCTTGCTCATCGGTGCAATAAAATAATTCACATTTTTTTCTTAGCACCCTGCTTCTTCCACAAAGAGACTCATCAGCTTTGAGCCGTTCGGTTTCAACAAACAACCTTAGACGTCCTTGCCCCGCTTGTCAACGCTAACGTAATGGGGATCGCGTGTAAGTACGATTCTGAATCAGTAAATGTTGCAAACATAATGAGTGCGCGCAAAACTAAGCTTGATAAACCAGTTCCAAAGACAAAATGTGCACCACTTTTCAGCTGAGGATGTTACATTTGGTTTGCAGCACCGCAAAGTTTTCTTCATCATATTCCTTATAACGTTAGTATTTTCAGTTTTGAGGTAGTGTTTCCCACCGTAAAGTCACGATGTAAATAAACTTGTGAACCTGTTACTCTTAATTTTCCCGTTCCAACTTTTTCTTGATCCACATTCAAACCATTGCAGTGCCCTAGTCACAAACATTTGGTTTAGAGTCTATTTATGTGTCCAATATTTAAACTTGGGTGGCATAGATGTGCAAATTACTCAGCTTCTTGAGTTTCGGCTTATTCAGCCTTTGAGCAATATAAAGAGGCCTTTGGCACGTGATTCAACAAGCGCGGTGTCATTTACACAGCTAAGCTTTTGTGTAACGCGTCAATCACACACATGCTTAGCGTTGTTTCGTGTCATCTCGAACTAGTCTCTTCTAAACCTAGATATTTTTGCAGCTTTTCCACAGCCCCTAAATCTTCGCCAGTTGAAAACCTCGAAAATTTGCTCGCCGTGGCGCACTGAATCAGATATTGGCAATTATTCTGTGGCTTACGTTATCCTATTAACCTATTGGTTTATTTATGGAGAGCCAGAATACAACACTTTCAAGGTGTGGCGCACCGCTTTTAAGGACCTACTCAGTGCACCTGGCTGATGACAATTTAGGAAATTCAAGTAACTAAGATTCTAATATTCGGTCTAGTCTTGACTTTCTTTGCCGACATGGACATTAGCTGAACGAGCCCCAGTTCGCAGATCACCGACCTACACCTGACGACCTTGGTGAAGAACCGAAACTCAGTAATAATAATAATATTGATAATGACAATAATAATAATCATTGCTCAGCTATGGCATCTCTTCGGTGCCCTGCTGTCACGTCATTCGAAGGAAGCACGGAGGATGGGATACTCAAGCCTAAACAGGAGAAGTCGAGATGAAGAGGTCGGGTTCGAACCACGGACCTTCCTTCCAGTAAGTTCGCGCTCTAACCACTATGCCATCTAACTGAGACTTACTTTCAGTCGGTCTTTCATGAGTGTCTGATTAACGGTTAGTTTTCCCGCAACAAATGGGGACCGCGATCAGTTACTCGGTTGACATGTCGGCGACTTTTGGTCTTATCATAAACATGAACGAAACTAAAATGCTTTTCAAATTGCGAAGTGTTTATGAGCACTCTTGAATGCATCCAGGATCTACAAGATAAAAAATCACTGGATACCACAGAATCGAATGTGGCGAGAAAAACAGATGTTTACCAGAGGGGATAAATGCACAAATCGGGAACTCACATACGGCCACGCATCTTTTGTTTTTTTCGCTTGGAAAATGGGCCTGTGGTGGTATACAGCAGATATCTACACAAGCAAATTTCTCCTCTTCTACGTGCAAGGTTTGTACAAGTTCATTCGAACTACGATTTGTGGGGATGAGCTGCAAAATGTAATCGGTTAAAATGATAAAGATTGATAATGATTGGAGAAACCTTGATAGTGCCGTTTCGTAAACCTGCAACCCAGTATTTTTCATCAGGTGACAGACGTATTACTAACACAGTAATACCGGCGAAATCTCTATCGATTTATTTGACGCATTACAAACATTCGGGAGAGGAAACCAACATCATGCCCTGACTCTGAATGTTTTCCGAGAACGTAACCTTCTTAGCTTTCTCAGCTCTTCTATTCGATTCGTTTGTATCAGTCGCATCGAGATTTATTTCCGTTTCGTCTGTGGTCATTATCTCTTAATTGTGTGCGTGCCTCGTGTTGTAATTCCGCGCATTACTGCGTCAGATACTGTATCTGTCACGATGCATTAAAACAAGGCATCCGCAATAATTCCTAGGATGATGGACGGCGTATGAGTTAGTGAGAATGAGTGGTTCATAAAATTGTGCAAGAAGCAAGTCTCCTGTTAGGTGGCTAACTAACTCAGATAGGCTGGTAATGTCCGGTTGTACACGTTCGCCTTTTACTGCGACCGCGATAACTCCCTTTGTGCGATTCCGATTTTGTAAAGGCTGTTATTTGGTTACACTGTTCATCCCTTCTCCGCATTCACGCTAGCACGAAGAGCAACTCTTTATCCCAGAGGTTCTGATGGGGCGTTCACCTAGTTGATGTTTTGAAATATTAAACGAGACAGGCAGTGTTTTCTAAAATCTCGCTGTGCTTGATGCCCTCTCGTCCTCTCCAACTATATGGGCGGCGGTATTCTGAAGTTGCCTGGCGTGAGAACCGCCAAACTCCATGCTGTCCGAACCACGAGTCATCTTCTGATAAGGTGTCCCCTGATATTTTTCAACGCCAGTTGTCCGACCTACTGAGACCGTCCTGCAAATCCATCTCGCACTCACTAGGGCCCATCGTCTATTGCGGTGCTACACCAACTGCGATAGTCAGCCGTCCGTTTCTGTTTCCCTATAATAAGTTTCTTTTGTTTCTGTTGCCTAAGAGATCACAAGGGCTTTCCGGATCGGCCGCTATCCTCACTTCTTTTACTCCCAGGCTACAAAGAAGAACTTTTAGCTCACTTCGCCCAAACGTATTCTGATTCAGTACGCCCAAACGTGGTTGGGATTGGCATCACCTTTTGCTTGCCAGCACTTTGTCAGTTGATCTCTACTCCCCCTGCTGCTCTTTGCCTCCATTTGGTCGATCCAGTAATGTGTGTAATAATCCAGCTGTAAGTTCCTTATTCAAAAACTTCCTGATACTGCCCTGTCCCAATGGACACCCAATTTCGCCATCCGTAGTGGACTCACTGCTTTCAGATCAAGGCCAGGTTTATTCGAGTAGTAGGCGCGCATCTACCCGTGGACACAAAATTTTCTTCGAAATTGCTGCCTGTTCTCAGTTTGTACGGTACACTATTCGTCATCCTGGCAAGTTGCCCTCGTTTAGCAAAATAATGTTCTTCATAAAACTTCTACTAGGTAACATGCACATATCTGGAACGTGGTTTGTGCTTGACAGTAGCGCTTTCTTTTGATTTTACTCTGCACGCGTTCTGTGTTGATATCGCAGTACTTCCGACCAGGGTCATCGAAGTTGGAAAGGCCAATCATCCGTTTGTCAGCAAAAACACCCTTAACTATATGGAGCGTATCTGGATGTGGCCCGTGTTGGCGCGCTGAACATCCTCCTCGTGCTACTGACTGCGTAGCTTGTGCGTTAGTCCGGGTAAAACAGTTCAACTGTACAAACGGGGAGAAACAATCTCTTTGGTTTCAAAGTTCTCAGTGATTTCGACAGAGAACAGCGAGATCCGATTAATACTACACTACTAGTTTCAAACATTACACTGGATGGACTTCTGGGGATCAAACGGAGTGACTGCGAGGAGTGATACAAGTGGTAACCAAGTATGGTATTCAGTGTTCGAGTTCATTCAAATGAATGGCTCTTATTAGTCCCGCCTCTGTCCGTCGAAAGCGCCCTCAAAATGCACTCCACGATGAGCCTGGTCGGGAAGGGGCTTCCACTACCCACTTGTCCTAATTAGTTTTACAATAATTCATGCCCATGTCTTCAACGTGCGGCTCACAAACCATGGTGTTTGTCAGGTTAGAAGGATGTCTTCCGGGCGAATCACTCATCAGTGGTAAAACCAAACTGCGCACGCAACAAAGCTGTGTCGTGTTTGCATTGCTCCGGTCAGCAGGCCACAAATTTGACTTTAAAAAACGACTGAGACAGATATAAGCGTCAACATTTCTTGTTTCTTGCTTTTATAAATTGCCCGCTCATTACCGCAGCCTAAGGTTTGATTTTCCCTCGCTACGATTTATCTTTGCTTCCTAACGCGATCTATTAGAAGCCACTCCGCTGTTCCACGATTGCTCTCATCATTCATGTACAACCTTTTCCAAGCTCAGTGAAACGCATTATGGCAACTTGAAGGCGCTTATTCATTTCCAAACGGTGAACCTGTCAGGTTCTCTGGAGCTTTCGTAGTGCCGTTAACTTTTCTGATATTCTGCGTGGTTCTGTGAGAATTCAGCAATTCTGAGGTTCACTGCCGATGAGCTGTGAGCCAGGTCGATTCATTCTCTCGAGTACTTTTCGACATGGCATTGGTTGAGATTCCTATGTCGTCGATGCTACAACTGAGTACCAGTCCCAAGACACCCTAATGGAGGATTTTAACTTCGCTGACTATTGTGTCTTGTGCGCAGAAAATCGGGCGGACCCAAAGAAAAAGCTCGAAGCTGCTGAGGTTTAGTTGAGAAGAGTTAATGATAAAAGTCCGAAAACCAAAAACAGAAGTGATGTATGTGAAATAAAATATCAGCGGATTGAAGTCACCATCAAATCATTTTGATTTGTCAAAGAACTCAGCACTGCTATGAAACCGGAGAACAACCTTGGCTGTGTATATTCCTAGCTAAAAAGAAGCTGTAATCACCAAAAGCAACTGCTGAAACTGCTCGTTAAGAAGACGCATACCAAAATAAAACGGCTTCAAACAAGAGAAATCACAAGGAGCCACCTTATATAGAGAAAATTACGCTTTGTCATACTCAGTTGTGTCAGACAAATCATCGCTTAAAGGTTAGACATTCACACCATGCAGTCTTCATGACTGGCTACGCCTAGGGAATGACAGTTGATAAGATATATCTGAGTCAGTAAACAACATGGGTGACTTGGTGTCCGAAGGCTGGGTTAAGCGACCCCTACAAATCGAGCAATAAACTCACTAATATTATTTACTGGAAAGCTCGTGTCTAAAAGCTCAGGTCTACCGACGATCTGAATCCGGCGGAAACAAACATGTCTTCGAGATTTCAACTTCACAGTTGAAATATCTATGTTTAATGCGATTTTCTGGAAACTTTTTTCTGTGTGATTTGTTACAGTGAGCAATTTTGAGGTCAGCAAGTACCCCAAATTTGAAAGGTGCTCACTGGTACACAATATGTTGTTATCGAAAATGTGGTTCACTTATAATTTTTTCTCATGCACTAATAATATATGAACTTAGCTGCAGCATATGGTACATTCTCTGACGCAAATACTTCAGAAGTGACACTCGTACATGTAAATTTATCCTGACAGCGTCTTCTCGGGTAGACGGATGCGGAAGTATGCGTCCTTGTAGTGGGACAAACAACAGCGTATTACGTTCAAAATAAAAGAATTGACTTATTATTGGTCTCCGTGACTTCCAACTCGACAACCGGTGTTTTGTATGCTGTATGTCGTTGGCGAATGCACTCTACTTACGGGCTGCCCCCTTCCAATTGAATATTCCCTCGGGTTTGTTGGTGGCTTGTAGCATCTGCAGAAAACCCACTCGCAATCCAGAACAATGTGAGTGTTTTTACGCGATGCACTCACAAGAGCCATTCTAAAACACCGTGAATTAGGAAAACCGGATAGCCGACAATTTCTCTACAAACATATCCAAAATTAAGTCTGCTACTTCCAGAATCATAACTCTTACTACAGGTCAATTGAAGCTAAGTTATTTTTAGCGAAACTTCTGCATAAGAGGTAGATGAGAGGGTAATTACTAGCCGTTGCCACTCGGATGTGAAGCTGATTAAAGTGTGGGTTAACAGTGAAGTGTTCTTGTTGATATGTCCACACGCTACAACCAGGTGAGGAGAGATGAACATATTGAGCAGGCGTGTCAAGTTTGTTTACAGTACGCAGCTTCCCAAAAGTTACCAATGGACAGTCGCAGCAACCTTGACCACAGCAGAAATAATGGTCACAATCCACACGGATTTTGTTGGATCAAATAATGGACAAAGCTTCCTCGTCGTTATCGGTGCATTCAGTAGGTGGCTCAAAGTCCTCGTTATGTCTGTGATGAAAACGATGGCGACCGCCACAAGCTGCGTCAATTAATACCGATATATGATATATCGGAAGCTATTTTGTTCGATAATCTTATTCAGTCCAACTTCCATCAGCTCACCAAATCTGTTCAAGGACGGTGCGTCATACACATCACGTGCACATTTCATTTCCAATCCAACGGTCAATACAAAAAGGTTCGCAGACATGAACTAACGTGCAAGCACAAAATCGGACAGAAAATTGACCACGGCGAAAGTCTTTGATATGTTTCCGTTAAATCATAGAGCAACTCCTAGTCTACAGTCACCGGACGGTTGCTCTCCAGCAGAGGTTATGCTGAACAGACTATTGAGTCTTACCTACGACTGTGTCCTGCAATAATTTACGTGTTTCAATCCTCAGCGGGAGGAAAACAAGGTATCGATCTAAAAACCCTGTGCATGAGGGGCTATTACAATTATGACCTGAACGGACAGTTGGATTCCTCCTCAAATGAAGCCGTAAGGTAAATTATATCGTCGGAGTAGGGTCATTGATGTCGAACGGCAAGTGTATCAGCTACGGCCGACCAAGTTATCTACCCCGGAAGCGGAATAACAGCTTTTGTGTCTCAGTCAGTTGCTAGAAGCCTTTGATCTTCAAAAGCATGCACCGGTGGCCACTGCCCAACATTACCGTAGAAAGCAGATCCTTTGCTGCAGTAAAGACTCCTTGCCGGTTGCGCCGTAAAATGGGTAGGAAATTTTTACCTTGACCCGCGCTTACAATCTCCCGCTGAATGGTGAAGTGGGAGATGTCAAGGAAGCCAAGTTATAGAAAATAATCCCGGAATGTCCGAAATTTAATGAGACCATAAAATCTACTGAACTCTTATCAGGGAAGCAGAAAATCATCCGGGCCAGTCAACTGATCAATCAAACTATCAATCACTTAATTGATGAACTCAGCAGCAACCTGGTTCAATAAAGTGTAACATTCAAGTAGCCCTAGGTTCCTTGTAATTGTGGCACTTGCTCGTTTGCTGTTGTGCTCCCGGTTACCGAGCCTCTCCTCGACACTAGTGTAGTTGATTAGAGGCAGCAGTAAGGTTCAAGCGGTACACCTTGAATCAGCAACGATAGGATAAAGTCTTAAGCAATCTCGGTCATGCTTTGAGTAGCACGGGAAAAAATATTCATCCCAGGTTTTGTGGCGCAAATAATTGGAAAGGCTTCGAGAATTTCAGCGGAAATTATGGAAGTGTTTATTTGAGGAGGATAAACAATGAGTATTCGTCCGGCCGTGATTGAAAACTGTGGTGGCTATCGGGAGCCTCATCCCGACTGCAGTGATGGGACGCAGGGAGCCACTGGCAACGACAGCGTTCATGAAATCGAGACTACGCGCGAGTTCTCCTACAGGCTAAGTACAACCTTTGACTGCGAACTAGACAAGAAGAGGCAAGTGGCGCGTGTAAGAATTGAGTTGAGACCAATGGATCTCCAAAAGACTGAAATCGCCAGCTGGTAATTTGTTCGGATTTGGTAATAATAGTAATATTGTTCATTCCCAGCTTGTGGACGGCATGCCGTTAGGCCTGACCATAACGTTACAGTCAGGATAAAAATATGACAGGCGGGGATTGTGGGTACATGGGGATAGAAAAGCGACACCGTCATAGACAGTGGGCATTATCTGATGTGGGCGTGGTCACCATTAAACCGGAGCAAGCGGGGAAGCACAGTTGCAATGCCATGTTTGGAGAGAATACTGAGCAAGATCGAACGTTAGGATTTGGAGATTCTGGGCGGAAAACAAAGCAAGGAAGGATAAAGCAATAGGCTCGTCTGACACATGACAAGAAAATTGTAAACGGTGAAAAATGGGAAACCAGAAAATCAAATCTGGTGATGCAGCAGAGTTTGCATTATCCAGCCCCATCGAGTTGAATTGAAGCCTTAAACCACTGCTGAGGCCTCGGATTGTTCGGCCCATGGCCAGGATCATTAAAAGCGCAAGCGGGGATTATGAAGCGGATGGATTAGTAAAGCGAATTAGCGGTAGCAGGAATCTCAGCAACATGGTGTGCAGTGAAACTGTGGAGACATGCCGGTGTAGCTGTTGTGGAGCCGGGCATAACAGTTCCTTAGACGACTGAAATGACTGAAATACACGAGCCGCAACACGAACGGTATAGAAAGGTATTGAAGTTTGCGGGAAACACAGACACACATTAATGATTAAATTCAAACGAAGGATTCAAAAGAGTAGAATGAACGTGTCATGGAGACAGATGGGATCAGTTGGAGAGCTTGTTCGTATTTTCCACCAACGGAATGAGTGGGCGAAGGTGCGGTCGAGATAAGGACGGAAATGTTTGTAAATGTGCTATCAAACTGGGTATGGCAGTGTCGTGCTGTCATTGGCCTGACATATTTTGGTTTTTGGACAGCCCCGTAACGACGTCACGGTTAAGGCCGTTGGGCTGCAATGTCCGACTTTCTGAGCAGCGGGATTCTTTTTGGTCTGGTCAAGGAAACAAGGAGGACGGAGCTGACATTAGATCATAAGCTTTTTGGCCCGTTGGGACCCAGAAAAGTAATGTGGAAGTTTGGCTAAGCGAGATGGTGGAGTGTGGATGGGTCGTGTGCAAAGACGCGGGGCTGAAAGGCGCGTTTGAATGACCAACAGAATGCTAACCAGAGTATGAAATGTCTGTCAGTAGTACATTTTTAATGGACGATACATCCTCTGATGTTTTGTGGTATAGGAGATAGCTATCACCACGGCGGTGGGAACGATCAGAATTGGGAAAAATGTAGTGCGGAATGTAGACAAAAAATCAGGCATACTGGATGACAGCCACCTTTTATTGGTGCATATGAAGGTTGAAAAAGTTATAGTGAAGATAGCTTGTGTGTAACGCAACTTTCATAAATGTGTTCAGGTGTTAGTAATATAGACAGTGATTTTACTAGAAATGTCTGGGGAGTTGAATGGAGTGGACAGCAAAACTTATGTGATCACAGGAATATCTATATGGAATGGATTAAAGACAGAGTAACCAGGAGTTTCCAAATTGGTAGGCGAGGTAAGGCGTTTGAGGGACGCGCAAAAACGCCCAGTGACATGCCTTTTAACGCTGCTTTATTGAACTCGTTTTCCATCGACCATGCAAAACATCTGGTATCTGGAGCCATCTAATGATACACAAGCCGCAGTTATGACTGTTGGGTGGCTTGTCACCTTGCAAACCTTGCAGCGCGCACGGATGATGAAAATCTCGTATGTTGTACGGGCAGCTATGGGGGGATGGCTGCCCTGTTATGCTGCATTATGTTGGGTTCGTACATTCGCCGCTCTTTCAGTAGCACAGGTGTGTCGCTCACCACCGGCGGTTCCAAGCCTGGCCTTAAACTAAGGGAATCCATAAAAGGGGGCGCTGTTGATTGAAAGTAGCTGGATTAGATCTTTTACGGTTGTCATTTGTCCGGCAGTACCAAATAACAGTCGTCCATTCATTTGATTTATAAAAGATAAGTATGGCGTAGATCCAAGTTATTCTCCGAAGCTCATGGCCAAAATGGCTGCCCAGGACGTTGCCATCTTCATTTTATTTGGGGCTGCCCACCCATAGTCCGCTTCATCAGTCAGAGCCAACACACACGTTCTTCTTTCTTGTTCTCTGAAGCGGGTCACGTACACATAAAATGTAAAGTACTTATTATTTCCTGAGTACCAGCTTAAACGACTGGTGCCTGTTGACAGTTTCTGCGATTCGCTATTCGTTTTTGGGGCTGACAGCAGTGACTTGGTGACTGACGACCCTTGCTCTCGTTATTCTGTTAAGTTCGTGTAGTAGAACTCCGGTTAAACTACGGTTCTTATCCACCATCCACGAAGATTTCCTTCAATCGCTTATTATTCGTCTGCCGTTTCTGTTAATTAGCCCCCTTTTGTACAACACGGGAGCTGTGATTGGGTTTTTAACCTGCGCTAAAAACTGCCACCATCCTTAGTCTAATTCACCACGTAATTACCCGCTCCATATAGTCGAGCGGTTCGCCCCCTTGCTGGTTACCTTGGCGGCTAAGTCCTTAATATCCCCCTTCCCAGCCGTTCACCTGCTAATCAACTGACGCTCAGTGCATAAGTAAGACACAAATTATGCCAGCAGTGATAGCTTCTTGCATCGCTATTCAAAGGTACCGCATACATCTTTATCAGAACCTCTAATAATGATTTATTGTGTCCGCATAATACATCGTCACCCCTGGCTAATCCTTGGTTGCTAAGTCTGCCAACAATCGTTCACACTTTCGTAGATTCATTTTGCTTCCTGTGATCTCCGTTTAGATTTTTTCTATTGGACACCGTTTTATTGGATGCCCTTAGAAACCCATCACATGCCACTGTGCTTATCCTATTGCTTTCCCATTTTTCCTCTTTTCAGGCTTCGAAATTCGGTTGTGGTTGCTCTAATCGCCTCGTACAGCCGTCGTTCATTCAGTGTGACTAGGCCACGGCCTTCATCCATATAGTCCTTCAAATGAATCAAAAGTATCCACCAACATACATCGGTCTAACTCTCCCTGCGTCAATCTCCTTGTCTCATCCAGTTCCAGCTGCCGCCGAAATGCGTATCCGAGTCCAATTGCGGCAACATTTACGATCATAACGGGTCTGTCCAGAGACCGAAATATGTCAACGCAGTGATGTTTCGGCACTGCCACAACCAGTCTAATGGCACTCAGGCCACTATTCACTTCTTAACCTCAAACGTTGCTTGTGGCCTAATGGAGCTCGAAATTGCTACTACAAACAGATTTTCGCCCGATCCCTAATTCTCCTGGGATGAGTTACATCTGACCCACTAAAAATCTCGTTTGCATTTTACTTACCCGGTTTTTCACTGCGAATTCGGTTCCCCTTCCACAATTTCAACTTCATTTACGGTGTTTTTGGCTTTATGAGGTGACACTATTTCACCAGCGAGACTATCCTTTAGGGTTGATTTCTCTACAACAATGACATAAGTAAGTTTTCTTAGTTTCAATGCAAACCATGTTTATTAGACGAAGCTTGCCATTTGACTCCACTTCGAATTAATTTGTTTTCATATTCAATTCTAATTTTTGTGACCCCGGCCACTCAGTCAATCACAAAAAGTCACTAATATCAAGAAATGATTTTCAGTTTTGGTTCATGTCAAGCGGTTCCATTATTGGACCGGTTATATCTCATGCCTAGCCGCATCCTAACCGCAAACCCAAAATTTCTCTGAAGCCGTTGTTCAAAAAGGTGGCTTTAACACAAAGCTTTAGCATTTGATGTTAAATATTCTGGCACTCAAGATCTCTCTACGCGGCCCCAGTTTCATTAGAAGTTGTTTAAACGAACTCGGAGGCCACAGTGGGTGCGGAATTTTTATTTCAACGGCTGATGGTGGATTCGCGCATTGCTTCTATGAAAACGATGGAGAATTATGAGGAAAGGTGGGGTATTTTTTGCATGTTTTCTTACGTATTAGATTCAGAAACAATCTCAAGACGACTTAAACACTGATCACGCCGATTTGGTCTGCGAAAACTCAAACTGGGGTGAACATTCGCGACCTGGATATGAAAAATTCTTTTATGATTGTGGCAGGTGTCCCGTCGAAGCTAAGGCTTTCGTCACAGCTAGTGGGCGTTTTGTTTTTTACGATAGTCAGCATACGTTATAGCTGGTTTAAGACAAGGTTGATCTTTATTGATATACCGAACCACTCATAGTGCCGTTTGATGAACTTTTGGGTTTGTGGGCAGAACAGGCGGACAGCACAATAGGCGGTCACTCACGTTCTTGCACAAATTTAGCGGACTAAAATGGTATTGTGTGTAACACGCTCGTCTGAGACATTAGAGACGTAGTCAACTACGGGCAAGACATCAGACGAGGTATGGTAGTTGCGGTACCGTCACCGCGATGCCGTACTTAGGTTCGTGGGCATCCCCGTATACGAACATCATGGATGAGTCTTTTGTGGTTGTCAATGTAGTTGGGATATTCTCGGGTCCATTAAGGGTTCTCAGGTTTTTATTGCTGCCATTCGAACGAGGTATTAAGGCAGCCATGTCTATAATGGGGACTCAAAATATGTAAGTGTCCCAAAGGGTTGCTATAAAGCACTTTGGTCTTATTTAGAACGCAGCCTAAGATAGAGAAAGTTCAACGTTATCACATCTCCTAACTGGTTCAATGGTACAATACTGTCCAATCTCAAAAACGATCACCGATATTTAGGTGCTGATAATATGTAAGCGATCGATGCGAACTGTTGTGGACATGTGCGTTAGGGATGTGCATCGGCTAGATGGTGCGCAATTAAGTTAGATCGGAACTTTCAGAGACATGAGATCAGAGATATCTCGTAGTGCTGCCTGTTCGTACGATGAGCAGCCCTCAGAATAAAGCTGCTTTAACCTAAAGAAAAGCGTGAAGCAGTGCAAAACCAGTTGCTTCTGAGGCTTCATATCGCGTGTAATTAGTGAGTCTTGTATCGTCTTCCAAGGTGAAATTCGCATAAGATATTCTTTGGATGTTTTAGTTCTAATGAACACCGATTTTGAGCAAACAGACAACAAAACAAGGCAAGAAAACAGTCATTGATGCATGATTGGAAATGGCGACTTGGTTTTTTGCTTGCTTCCCCAAGCGTGTGTTAAGTTCTCTTATTTTTAAATCCAAAATGTCCATTACTTTCACTTTCAGGGTATTTCGTGACCCTATCTATTTATTTTGCGCATCGTGTATCCATCGACAAGCCTATTTCTATTTGAATTAGTTACCGTCAGTTAGCTACTGCTACTGTTCCTCAAGTAAGTGATTATTCAGAGGCAGTTCGTTTTGACTTGTCTGGTAACCGGCATCCTGTCATAGCCGTAAATTGTTTTGCTCCTGAGGCGGGCATCTAAAAAATGTCACCTGTTCTTGCCGATCTCCCCAAGGGGTGATGATAAATCCTCCGCTCAATAGGCAACTCCTCATACAATTTGCGCTCAAGCGCAGTTGTAGTCATTACGCTATGTAAACAAAACTAAACCGGGAGTGACCTTCAGGCCGTAAGCATACATTATTAATGGCGCGAGAGGACAGCTGAAGAGCTTAACGCCCCATGTATGCGCTTTTTTCGAGGAGTGCTTTTCTTATAACGTGCACCAAAGACGATGTTTGGGATCTTTAATGCTGGTTGTCACCCAATCCGGTCTTCATTGCGTCGGTCACAGGGGGACGTCTTTTGAATTACCACAGGCACAAAAATACCAATAGTGTGAAGATGTTGTGTATATCCATTCGCATGTTTGTATGCAAGGGAAATGGTTTCATGGCCAAAGAACTGGAATCTATGCTGACAAAATGCAATATAAAATTCCCTGGAGATGAGCAAAATCGGAAGTACCAGTGTATGAAAACATGCAAGATGGCAATCCATGCTATATAATTTGCTGGCGGAAAACTTTTCCTCTGGGCTTGGTAAAAGGCTCTTCCCTCATAACTTCGAGTGATGCTTGGCACTATTCATAGAGGCTACTCAATACACAAGCTAGCCAGTCATTATACAGTTTGGTGTGTTATGTGACGTGTGAGAAATTTCCTCCTCATCATCACCGTAGGCCTAACTTCCAAGAAAGCCCACATCCCTCACAGTTTGTAGGTTTGCTTGAACACAAATAAACAGACTAAGAAGAGGTGGATCACAAAAGCGGGCACGGGAAAAGTAACGTGGGCAAAACAAGACTTAGAAAGAAGCAGAGATAGCAGAGACTCTGCCAGCTCATAAAACATGCAGCCAGCGGTACTAGTAAATCCATGCAAAGTTTGTCACTGTAATGCTTGCAGATTTGGGTGGAATAATTGCACAATTGAATGAAAACTTAAACTTAAACGGTAAATTGTAGGTACAGCTTGAATGAGCGCCAAAAATGAACTTACAGCAGTATTTCAAATGAATACAAACCAATAACGATATAAGTAAATACCTGAAAATACCACGCATTCGTAACTTTAAGAATGAATTAGTTTGTTGGTTCGTGTCATTTACACATCTGGTGCTCCCCTGCACAAGTTCTGCCTCAAGCTTTTTTGGACCATCACCAACAGGACCATGGATGTCAACACACCTAATTTCTATTGAAGGCTGAGGTTCCGGAGATTTGGCAAGGTGTGATGTGACTGGTGCGTAGAGCGTCAGGCAAAGGAACGCGGCTAAATTCCAGCTGATCTGGCTGTTGACATCCTGCGTAGCCTGAGATTTTGTCACGTAACTTGCGGAAATGTGCCACCAAATTGTTTTCTTAAATTGGATGAATTTGTTATTATCAAAGTCATGACGCAACCCACCCCGCCGATTACCTGGAAACAAAGAGATGCAGACAATCACACGTAGTTTTTGACAATCTGTTATCGCTACTTTCCAAAGTCATTCGGTTAAAATCTGACCGTCCCAAAAAATTCAACTGACTCTTGCTGACTAAGTGAGATTGAGTGGCAAGCAGCTCTGCTGTGCGCGGAGATCTATAATCGTGCGCAAAGGAAACAAATATGATCTTTAAGATGCGTGAAATTGTGTGTTTTTATTCTACGTATAGGACACTTTTTATCTAACTTTGCTGTACCAAGGAGAGAAGAACAAGTGATGCATTTAATGCACCAGACACCCAATGGGGAAGCCAGTCATCCTCTACAGCATGTCAGGTTAAACAATTAAACAACTGGAAACAAAACAAGTTAAAGGCTGTTAAATTTGTTCCTAATACAAAAGTAATCAGATTCATTGCAAGAAATGTGAGGGTTCTATTAGAACCAAAAGAAACACAAACGTTTTCCTTATGTCGAGAATTATGGTTGCCTTGCTCTTTGAGATCACCTCTGAAACTGGACCTCATTGGGTCGGTAGGCATGGATTTACGCAAATTATGCCTGCCGAAGGCAGAAAATGACGAAGTATTTCACCTGAAAATTTCTATAAAATGCCCCAAAAATCCCCTTGTACAAGACCAGGCTGATCAACTTGTAAGTAGACCTTAAAGACTGTCCATTCATTTTCCTAAAGCAAGTAAATATAACACCGAAAGCACAAACTAAATAAAGCGGTTGATTTTCCGGTGGAGTTGGCGGTAATTCTACAGTAAAGTTGCCATTAAATCGATCCTCATTTGTTACTGGATGGTTAATTCTTGGTCAAACGCATTATTATATTTTGTCGGCGCGGTTGCTATATTCCACAGACACGCATGCTTTGTGGTTACATGATCTTTAGTGAAAGAGTTCCTTACTAGCCATCGTAAGTTTTGCAGCTAACTGTCGCGCGCGGCGCCTGGGAGATCCGGATTTTGCTTGTTGCAGTTGAAAAGACTTCAATTTAAATTTGTAGCTAGGACCATCTATTTGCCGTCCAAGTGGTACTCTGATACCACCACGCGTGGAGTATAAATATTTTAGTATTTTTCAGCAAGATAGGAAAGTTTATATTATAGGGTTTAACGAGATTTCGTACTTGGTTTGAGTGGGGCAATTTAACTACTGTATATTGAACCATATTCAAACGATTGATACAAGCGACGAAGCTTTCATTGGTATTAGCTATGCCCCAGCTACGTGAGTTTGAGTTTAAACATGTAATACAACTAATTTCTTTTGTTTATACAAACCCTGCTGTCAATCTCCTTAGTAGTACCCACAACAAAATATATGCGATAAATTTATCATTTAAAAAGCTGTTTTGAAAACTTCCAATAACACTCATGGTGCACTCTATTAATTTCACGCGTTGTTCAGAGAGAACACAGAATTTCGATGCACAAGCAGCTGCTTATTTATCTAACTAAAGTTGCACGTACTTCCTCCAAGTATTCTGAATTTTTCATTTTTTTATAGTGCGCATCATGCCAACGGTCGTTTTATCAATTAGAGCAAATAATCCACATGTGGCTTGACTCTTCTTGCCTGGTTAGAGTCCCTGAGATAACCCTTGTTCTTTATTGATTGTCAGTGGAAGCAAGTTAATTAATGCACAAGGTTAATGCCGTACAATTTCACCATACTTTACTCATGTTTTTCAGAAATTCAGTATGTATTCAAGAGTGTCTTGATAATTTTCAAAAGGCAGTTCCTACCCAGGAAACAACAGACAGAGAACCTCAACAGGTGCTGTCAACCAATCCTTTGCATTACTCGACTAATGCAACTTTTTATTTGACCATTATCTCAGGTAAAACTGGTTTTCTGTCTGTTACGCGCCCAACGGGCACTGAGCTCTACAATGCTTTCCTTATTGTGGACAGACAAATTTTAGGGTGCTTATTAGTATTTTTGTATGACTTTGCGCTGACTGTTTGTATAATCAAAAGTGTGCTAGGAATGTTTGTCAAACTCAAGGAACACAGCTATGGGTCGGAAACCCTTGTCGCCCCTTTATGTTGGACGTGACCCGTTGAATACTTCACCTAGTTGGCTGAAGTGCTTTTCTCTACAAAAATGTAAAGAACCCATCAGGTTTATCTTTGTATGATAAAACACACGGATTCGTGCGTCTTAGGCCCTAAATACGCTTCATAGAAATTGCCAAAAGATTGTATTCTGTTAACACTGATGTGTGGCCCGCCATCCAGGGCCCATATATTGTGACCATATTGTAGTCACCTACGAGGAAGTTTATTCCGGCTAGTCTACGTAAGATTTAGTCACACTTGCATAAAATCTGGCAACAAAATTAAAACCATCTTTTGTATGCAACTTACAGCCCTTGCAACAAACAAGTCTAGATTCGTTACCGTATTCAACAATAAAACCAACCGTTTAACCCTATGAATATAGCAATTTTTAACTTAATAAAAAACAGGCTACACTATCCATCAATCGTACGACGTCGATCTCCATATGTTTAGAAAAAATACCGGTGTTGGTAGTGTGCCGAAATATAGGTAACTTGGTTGAGCTTATTGGTTGTTGATCAGGTGGCTACTGATATCTCCACCGAGCTTGGCAATTGGCTTTAAAACATTTTGTCAGCATAAGAGGAGACACCTTTAGTTCGCATTCGGGTACAGTTAGCGTAGCCGGCTCTATTTAAATAGCTGGAAAGCCACGTTCATCAGGTGAGATAAAGATTCATGGACAAGCTTAGCGCTACTTTTCCTGATAATTCCATGTAGTCCTCCATACATCGATGCACGAACGGGCCCATTTCATGAAGACGTTAATCACCGCCACCAATAAAGGCCAGTATTCTGCAACATGTTCGTATTTTGTTCGTGCCAAGAGTAAACACGATAAATGCACGAGAACAAATAAGAAAAAACCTGGAGTTCCCTACAAAATTCAACCGATTCTATATGGTAGCTCGCGTTATTTTTGTTTTCGTCCATCATCGAGATTGATTTTATTTTTTTCGTATTGCCTCATGTGCTCTAATTATACGTAGCTGACATTCTGAAGTAAAACTGACAATGACACCTCTTTCTACAATCACCGGTAACGAGAGCATTTTATGGGTGCACGAATCTTCAAAACGGCCCAATAAACGCAACGTATGCACATCAAACTGCATGTTTTCGTTGGACCTACATCTGATTGCACCGAGTGAATCTCTGGCCACACAGGAGTATAGACGATGGCCTTTCCAATGTGATGCACGATCGCTGAATAAATAACAGCGCATCTCGGTGAATTGGCATGTTCCAGATAGTTATAATCCAAACTTCTGGACTTTTGTGGTCAAGTGTACTTACGCGACTAATATAATTTTTAATACGGCCGTGCGTCATCTTCCTGTGCAGCGGAATAATCACGTGGTGAAACAGTGTCGTACAAGTATGGCCACACGTCTGAATCAGGTCCGATTTCGTCAAGTACTGAAAGGTCAAAAAGATACAAACGCATTCCACACTCACCCGACGGCAAAGACAACAAGAGCACTCCTTATACTAGCGCACAGACGACCAGCTGTGACCAACTGAGACAAAGGAAACAATTACTCGAGAATATGTTTGGGCATGGAGGGGACACATTGGTTGTTTGAGTGCAGATCGACCTTCAATCACGGTCGCAATTGAATGATATATATGATATATATATATATATGATATATATGATTTGCATTATTAAATTTTTTTCTGACCACCTTGTCTCCCGACTGTAGTCCGGCAGCATCAGGTAAAGTGGAAGATACAACACTTCGCCAACACTTTGAAGAAACTGTGCAGTGATAACCAGTCTTTTAAACGAGGTGAACCCTGAGGGTGTGATGAAAACAATACTATCCGGATGTTAGGGGGACTTAACAATCTGTATTAGCCTGCCACATTTCCCGATTTTAAATTGCTATAAAGTTTGCAGAAGAATAAAATCCGATGTACAGTCGTCAATTGACAGGTGTGGAACATATGGAATTATTGTGGTTCGCCAATCCTAGAGCACTTCTTGTATGCACTTTTCCGGTAAAATCAAATCAGCGCCAACAGTGAAAGAGCTTGCACCCAATATCTTAATGGGTTATAATTTCGTCAACATTATTTTATAATCCAAGGCAACCACTTAACCTGTGTCATGGAGTCAACCGATGTGGCGTCAACTTCAGAAGGTAAATAGACTGTGTGCTCGGTAGCCATTACTCGTCTATGGTGGTCACCGGGAAGTGGAAAGTACTTCCAAAAAGTACGCCGTTTCTGATGTTTACGCATTCTTGAGGAGAAAGATGACAATATGATTGTTTGCTCTACTTGGTAGCAAACGCCTTGAGCTATGGTTTTTGTCGCTGGTTACACCAAATTGCCTTGGTATGCGACCACATGGGAGTAGAGTGATGCAGATTCCAATTTGCATTCGAAATTCTAACATCTGTTGCAAAACCTACGTCAACCGCCAAAATCGGATTCCTTCATAAACCTTGTTTATGATCATCTGGTTAAAGTCAGCTGCTGACCTAAAAATATGCTCAAGGCTTGTTATCAGCGACCACTTTAGCGTCAAGTTGAGAATTTGGTTGAATTTACACACCGCCATAAGGGCTACAGTTTGCAATGTGGCCCTTGGAATACGTGACGCCGGCTTTGTCGTGCGCTGAAAACTGTCATAATGCTATTTTTCGAGCATCACAATGGAAACCAAGGATTACTTGCAAACAACCAGTTTGTTGACTTGCTTAGCAATGAGGTGAGCTCAGGTTGTGAGAGATGCGGAGCAAATATCCGGCACATTTTTACTATCTACTAAATTACCACTCATAGTGACGCATTCAACAGGCCTTTGAAATTCAAGTTTTTTGTCATGTTCATTTTAAACGCTTTGTAAACGTTTGCTGTTTTGTTGCTGACATGCCCCAGACATTTTTACATTCCGCGTACCCATGATAGTTTCTTACAGAAAGAGCTGGTGCGAACCAGCAGAGCCGTAACCGTCCAAAGCCATTCTGGTGTTTTATACGTGAAGACAGAAGGTGATCATTCCAAGTCATTTCATTACATTACGTCTTCGCTCAATAGCTGGTTTGTTATTCAGACTCATGACAAGACGGAATTTTCGATTCAGTGCAGTTAACTCATCTTTATCACACATGTGTATCCGTTTGTTGTCTTTCTTATAAACCTTGACCCTCCTATGAATCCGCGCGTTATAACGAATGGAAATATTTCTTATTAAAGTTTAAATAAATGGAGAACACACATCCAGTTCTGAAAATGTCCGCGTGCAAAACCATTTTACTTCTTCACTCAACAAAACAACAAGTCAAACAATGTGAACAATAGTGAAGCCGAACTCCAATAATCATTGTGACAGACAGTTCACATGGAACTACTTCAAATCCGGTCAACTGATTGTTTCACTGCCCCATTATCACACGGCTACAAATATTTCGCAACCTAAGCCATGCACCTAATTTTTCTGTTCGCAGCGTCTACACCGCGTCTACAGTGGATTTTTGTGTTTTATTGAATAACCACTGTGGGCAATACGGAATTCAGAAAACCTTGTGATACATCCTTTAATATTGCGATGTTGCTCTAGGAAACGCATATATGCCATCCGGTCAATCCCCCTGAAAATTCCATCCCTACCCCGCATCAACTTCGTAGCTGGTTGTGGCACGGCTGAAGGGTGGTCCTGGGGAAAAATCAGAAAATGAGTTGATGGGAACAACAATACTGAGGTGCGGTGAAGATGAAAATGTTAGTAAAAAATTGCAAAAACTGGACCCCCTTCTACACTTCTGGTCTAGTGCTAAGCCGAAGAAAGCGAATTGGGATACAAAAGCACATTTTGGTCGATAACAAAAGAAAGCCTTCACCTTAGAACTGTGGGCGAAGTTGAAAGAGACCTACTCACCAGTTTCAAGGACGCACAACTGTTAAGTATCCTTCTGGCTGGGTGTTCACCACTGAAAAGTTAGGTGAATGTATAAACAGAGGTGGCTGACGATACTCTGAGGTTGAGATAATCTGGATTTTCGGAGCAGGTGTGGCAGATAGATTGTGCAGAAAAGATAGAATTAACACACTTTCAGTCGCCTAATTGAAAAGCTTGAAGGGAAATTGGCTGATGCACAGCAAACTAGGGGTTCACTGTCATACCGGGCGCAACATTCGCCGTACCGTCACCTTGACGTTGTGCACCAGTTCACTGAAGGCATTTCACGTGGTCGTCTTAGTTAAGATTGTTAAGGCCAGTGGGCGTATTTAGGTTTTTTGGGTTTGTTTCGGCAAGCATGCTGAGGGAAACAGTATGGATCGATGTTATTCTTAGGTTTATTTAGGGTGTGGAGAGTTAGTAGTACTGCGGGCATTTACATGAGGTAGTGGATCAGTCAACGTCAGACTGAAAACTCAAGGGGCGGAAAATTTTAGAGGAGAAGAATAGACTGTGCTGAGATGGCGTTTTACCGTGCATACAATAGCTGACATCTGTAACAGCAATCAAGGACTAGAACACAAAAAATATTCAAGATGATGCTGGAGGTGGTGCCCACTAATGCTCGTTATGTGGATGGAATGAGGCTCGGAGGGACCGGTAACCAGAACGAGCGTGTGTGCCCATTATTGAATTCCTCTAAACAATCCTGGAAAACCAAATATGCAAAATTTGTGCCTCTTGATTTACAGCAAGGAGAGTGGTCGCTCGCAAGCCTCAGTAGAAAGCGGGGATCAGGGAAGTTACAGATCCTCAATAAAAACATACACCGGTAGTGCTGGAGATGGTGCTCATTAAACCGTTGTTAACCCTAGAACTGCAAGAGACATCAGTAAACCACATGCGGACTAGTATAATTTCAAGTGTGAAAACGGAGAAAATCCTTTATGTTGGTGCGTTAAGGCGGTGTCAGGCCTGCCTCATGTCTAGACGTGAAGTCATCCACGGCTGCTGATAAGGCCACAGTGATATGACTCGTGAGTGGTCTAGGATCAACGCCGTCGTTCTAATGTGTTTGTCTTCGTAGCTAGCTCAAAGGAACAGGTGGTTAGCCGAGTCTATGCCAACACTTAATATCACCGGCCTTCAGGTTTAGCCACCAAGCGGTTTGGCTTTCAAATTTGCACTTCTTTTCAATGATGAGCGCCTAGTTCTGCGTGCTGTCAACCCTTCTCCCGCCTCGGCAACTCTGTTGAAACAAACTCCATAAACAATACCAACACCCTCCCACATTCAATAGCTGACCGAAAACAGCCACAAGCCTAAGGAATAGTAACAAGACGTGCCTATAGCTTGGCTTCATTTCGGCACTAGAAGCCTCATTACTTTCCCGTTCTCTTCATGTGGAATTGGCATTACCCACTGCACTCTGTTTCTAGCACTAGTTTTCCAAATCATCAACGATATTCTAGTTTTGCATGCCCATCACGTTAAGCCCAAAACGGTCAACTTTTACCTTAAACAACGCTTAGTATCACTGTTTTAATCCTTCTAAATCCAGGGTGTATCATCCGTTATGTTGACAATGAAATTCCCCACGTTTATTATGCCCCC
>NW_008751802.1:189707-230246 GCF_000715545.1 Opisthorchis viverrini
TAGTACCGTATAGAAACCCAGCTCCGACTTTGTTTTGCCTACCCGGAGGTTCTGGTATTACGCGTCACTCGAAGATACCGTTCGACCGTTACACAGGGTTTCCACCGGCAACAACATCCGGCTGCATCAACCTCGTAAAGCCCACTGCTGCATCGTTGATACAACGGTATCAGCCGCGTTCGGAGCTCAAATTCCTGCCCGTTCATATTTTTGGATGGTTTTATTTGTGTCGCACGGTTCTGTTTTTATGTCTGCAGAATTTTTCACATTCTCTATCATTGACAACGGTTTGGCTGTTCTTCTGGCTTTGCTGCTACGATCATGGGTGAAGATGTCACCCACCAGGTAACGATGAGGATTGACATTCCTTATGACAAAATGCCTTCAAACATTTGGTCCCCTCTATCCGCTGATTCCAAAATTGATGGAAACTGCAATACTTTGTCTAATACACTAATCACTCAAATGTATTTGCTAAGCCTAGAGGGTTCATGGACCCAGACTGCATGAAATAGCGGGGTGTCTACTGATCCCTATTTGTAGCTTCATAATTTGGTGCCCCGTTCAAAGTTTTGCACGCAGTCTCTCTTTTTGAGGTGTTAAATTGCTCCGCCTTCAATAGAACTCTGTATGTAAAGAATTCATTTCTAGAATCTTTTCAGACACCACACAGGTCATTCATTATATGGTCTTGCGGTCGTTGTGACCAGGGCACAATAATCTAGGGTGTTACTTAGTACCCGTAAATCCTTAAATGTGAGAGTGCATTATTTGGTTGAGGGAACGTTTACATTTGTTTGGTTCATTCCTGCATAGCTCAAGTCAGGTTCACATTATATAAGAGCCTACTATGCAACAAGCCTAAAGTTTGGACAACAGTGACAACGATTAGCTGCCGTTCTAGACTAGAAAAATTTAAACTTCATATTCTTCACAGCATATTGCCAGGTTCAGTTGGGCACCCCAGTAAAATCACCATTGCTTTGTCACCTGGCGCGTTTTTCCTCCATTCACTTGGTCGATAACTGATAAACAGTTCGCGCCCCTGCTGACTTCAACTTCAAAAAGGATAATGCTTCTCGGATGGAAGAGTGTTTGAGACTAATAAGAAGCCACTCCTATGTTTTGCCTCGTGAAATGTTCGTTTGTTGTAAACATCGTAGCACTTTTGCTTCAGTTGGAAATCAGGACGGTTTGTTACAGTTTGGAGGGTTGGCTAGTGAATATTATTGCCTTCAAAGTCAGTCGGTTGGCAACCCAAGCCTAGTTCAACGGCACTCACCTATTGTATACAAAGTCGGTTCCTCGTAACAACCAGGAAGCCAGTTTGGAAAGAAAGACCTTATGTTAAAATTTTCAGTTGTTTCAAAATGCACACTTTTAGTTTATTCTGTCCCCATTCGTTGGGTGAACGCTCAGAAATCCTGAATGACTTGTTTTACCTGAGGGGACCTACTGATTTGGGTTAATGAGGGTCCTGTAGTTTATATCCGCCCGTTGAACCGCAGGTTCATGTGCCACTGCTGTTTTTCACGCATTGATTGCACCTTACAAGTTCCTGTGCCATTTGTCAGGACACCACTGATAGCATTCTCTGCTCATGTAAATTTTCATATCTCCACGTCTTCATTGCCTGCCTTGGAATAACAGCGACCTTTTTTCAATTCCTTGTGGTTGTGCCCGCCGCGCATCGAATTCGGTAAAAGAATACCGCAGCACCCTCATGCTTGCTGTCGCTATTTCTAGCTGAGTTTGCGGCGTATATTAATTATTATTTTGGCCGCTCTGCAAGAAAGGATCTTCCATCGCCCTTTCTAATGGGTTTCGATTCACACGTATCTCCTCTTTCAGAAAATAATTGTTTGAATTCCGGCACAGAATTCCTTATGCAAAGCCTAGTGCACGCAATTTGCAGGAATACCAAAAGAGGATATTTTTCGGAGGAAATATTGATGTACACTGTCTCGTCAGTTGAACATCTACCTATGAGGTGTCCTCTTTTCCCATCATGAAACATGCCAAGGACGCTTGCCTTTGAAGAACGACTGTCACACTGATTCCACGGTGAGCATGAGAGATGGTGCTCTTGGAATATGCTTTCCGGGCAGCCACATCGCAGCTAGGTATTAACATATCTTCTTGTTTCTGCAGTTTCAAGGCGTTCGATTCTGAGCGTAATTCCGAACCCCTGCTACACACTCAAGAAACTTCGATCATGAGGCAGATAATTGTTGAAATCTTGTTCTCTTGAGGAACAAAACAGGTTAATGTTTTTGTGCTACGATACTGACAACCCTGAAAATGGCAGTTGCACTCCGGTTATTCTTCTGCTGTACTTAGCGATGGAGAATATTTTATACGAATTTTTTTGAAAAACAGGGGCGAAGGATCACCGTCCCAATGGAGTTGAGGGTTAGGTACGCGTGCATACTCCAGGACGTTCAAATCAGAACTATCACCAACACGTCTCAGGGCTGGTTCGCACATACTTTGGGTAAATTCTTCTCCAAAATCTCTTATACATACGACACACGGGTTGCTGCTCGATCGATTCGGAAACATTTATTTATAATCTAACCAATTTGCATCGTTGGCTACTTTGAATTCCCTGAGTTGTTTTGGTTCATCCGACCCACGGGGACTCGTTTCGTCTAGAAACCTGAGTTGGCTTGCCGATGCCTTTTTATTATCCGAGTGGTGGTGGAGCTTTTGTTTATCTTTTGACCCATATCTGCTCAAATCAGAGATTGTGGAGAACGCGTAGTGTCCCAAGCTGGTTAAACAACAGTTCACTTGGGTTTGGATGGCAGACAATGAAGCATGTAAGCTCATGAAGGCATGAAATTTTCGTTTCCGATGTAGTTTAGCGGTAAAATAAACCCGTCGGCCAAACGGTAACAATGAGTTTTACTAATGCAGATAAAATATGCTGAAACTTGAAACACTCAGGTACACTCAGGTAAACTCAGCCCGCCCATTTCCCACAATTTTGCGAAGCGGTTTAGGTGTGACGTAATTTCTTTCCGGACCGGAACATAAAGAAAGTTTAGGCAGCTGTTTGGCGCTGCTAACTCCTTCTGTCACTCAATCTGAACACCATCTCTGAAGAGGAATATTCGGGTGAACTTCATCTGCCTATCGACAACAACATTCTATTTATTAGGAAGGGCCTTCCGCAATATAGCCACAATTACGTGTTCACAAAGGGTGTATATATCCTGAACAGGAGTAAATTACTCCCCAACTAACGCTTTGTTTGTAGTTAATGTCAAGGTCGATTAGTGTAACCAAGCAACCGACTTGAAAGCCTTTAGAAAAAGGTAAAATTAGCTTTTCCATGCACTGGGTTGAATTTGGAGTACCCAGTCATCAGACAGACTATCAGAGATTTTGCTAATATGGCCCGTGCGTTGTGACACTGAAACTTCATAATACGATGCAGAAATCGGCCCCATTAGCACAATGCGGTATCCCGGATTGGATATATGATGTCGTAGTTCGTAAAGAGGACAAAGAATGCAACAGATTATTATGTTCAGAAAGCCTATAAAGAATTTCTGCTTTGATCAATTTCTGCAGCGTTTCGTGGTCACTTATGCAAATTTGTTTTGTGTGATCTAATTTTTAGGATAGAGACCCGCTCCAGCATATTTGGGGGTTTGAAGGACCGGGTATTCATAGATTCTACTGAAGAGAGGACATATCAGACTCTAGCCTTTGAAAATGATAGTCTTATAGGAGGAAAAATATATGCCCCAACTCTGACAAGTTTCAGTTGATTATCGTCTTCCGCATTTCGCTTTACGTGGTATTAAATAGATGACGTGGTGGTTCTCACGCTATACTCTCCCGTCTTGGTTCACAAGTTCTTTGTGGCTCCTTGTGTTCTCTAAACTCCTTAATATAATAGACGATGACCCACTTAATTGGATCAGAACTGCTATCAGAGTTCGGAGTAACCAGAAAACTGCCTGTCACAATGCTAATTTGACTGCTCATCCTACCGGTTTGCTCTTGAATGCTTCATCATAACACACAGGAAAATTCAGGGACGCTTCAAAGGCCTTGTACACGAAGATCGAAATTAACAACTGAAACATATCGGGAATGGTGTCAGATGGTGATGTCAGACGAAATTTGTTCAGTATTTTCCAAATATATTTGTACATTCCATTTTGTGTTCAGCTAGACAGTTTAAAAGCTCTGCAAAGCTCGTAACTGTCTAACCACAACCTAATTGTGAACCGTTTACAATGGAAGCGAGGCTGCTTCCTTTGGAGCAGGTCATATTTCATACATGATTGCTTGAACAACATCTATCTACACGAGCCTGTCAAACACGTCATTAGTTGTTGTAATATCCCTGTACTTAGGTATTTTTTCACCAGGCTTCAAAAACCGAAGAGCGACTTTCTATCCAATACAGAAGGCCAGATGATCCAGGCGCCCAAATCAGCTGGACAAGCTCTCGGCTAACTCAAGTTAGCACAATTGTTACGCACTGAAAAACAAAAGCAGAACTCCAGCGGTTAAGAAAATTCTTACTAGTCGATTTCCACCAAACACGAACGTCCAAAGGCAGTCACAACTGCCCTCTGTTGACAAATAAAGGCAAGACCTGGAAAATGGTAAGTCTTGTTGACATCGGCTTATTTCAAAGGCACAACGCTGTTCCCACACTTACATGTAATCTCTATCGTAGACAATAGACCGGTTACACCGGCTGCCTGGTTGCTGGTAACAGACAAACTCAAAGAAACGCAATAGACTAAATCTTGTTATCTACTAGGTCTCCGAAAAACAAAATCCCTCTATCAGGCTCAGAAAAACTCATATATATGCAGGCTACTACGACTGCTAAGAGTCGTTTTAGACTCCGGCAAAGACCCCGAGATGGTACCTTTTGCGGCACTTGACGTCCGGTAGAAGAAAGCCATACAGATTTAGCTCAACATTTCTTTGACTTGATAGGCCGTTCAAACTGAGCTGGCGTACTGAAGCCCATGCTTGATCGAAAAAAGGATTGAGCTTTTCGACAGGATCTGAGAACTCTGCAACTGAAAATAACCAACTTAAGTTTTACTGTATAGTCTGTAAACTTACCCCGGATCCATTTCAGTCAAAAGATATATTTGTAACCTAATCTTTCACCTATTAAGAACAACCGGTTACGGAAGGGGCATCTCAAGAGGCCAGGAGGTAAGCCTGATGTTCATCGATACTGTTGCCCCCGTGCTTCAAACGTGATAAGAGCGCCAAACGTGAACCTAATTGACCTGTACTTGTGCACAATAGGATTCAACACAGTAAATCCAAGGAGGCAAAACTTTGTACTATCCACTTGAAGGTGACCTGGACACGCCAACGGAGAACAAGAAGCTCGCTAAGCAGGGCAGCCGAAACAAAGAACACATGTGCAGCTGCAAATAAAAGAGCAAGTCATCCGTGGAGCGGCCCTCAATTACTAGGATAACTTTTCTGTTCACGAGTAAATCAGTTCAGAGGAAACCCTCTTCCACACAAAAACGTGCTATATTTTTTGGCCAGTTAATTGACATCTGTTCGCTGTTATCCATATACTGGCGGTTTTCTCCACAACAAAATACTAATGTTGTCAGTTCAAATTAATTATCTTAAGTTATAAGAACGTGAATGTAGGAGGAGATTTTTATCTTGGATAACTTGAATAAAGGTCTTTCCTCTGCTAATTTATCCTATTAGATGTGTATGAAATAAGAAATTGTTTCAGGCAGAAGGCCATGAAAATTCTGCATCTCTTTGGTGCGTTTACTACGCCCGTATTATGGGCGACAAAAATATGAAAGTAAGCGCTGAAGCAAAAAACTCGGACAGACGCAGAAGCTTCCACTCAAACACTCACCAAGAACCACACGTGAAAGTTTGAACCCACTGGGACGATTCATACATAGCACAGCGCACAATTAATTATCAGGGGGCAGTTTTGCTTAGCATCATTTTGAGCATGTGCTGAGTGGATTATCCTGAAAGGACTATGCGTTCATTGTAAAATTCTCAAAGAATAAACAACTTAGAAGTCTCAGTAAGGTATTGATCCTGACTGGTTAAGGCAGCGCGGCGGTCAATGCAATAAATTGCCGACCAACACGTTCACGATGCAGGGCCAGAACTAAGCCGCAACCAAAAACTGTCCACTTGTGGCGGTGGTTAGACTGAACTGGCTGAAATTCAATTTTTTAGCGTTTTAAGACGTTCAAATGGCCTATGTTGAGCAGCCCAACAAAAAACAATAAGTTTACATACCGCGAAAAATCTTACTATGAGACAACCTGAGGATAAAGCCGTGCTGTTCCCTATAATTGAGGTGTTAAATCAGTAATGCGTGTTTTTTTAGATAGTCAAAAACTCTATATTTGTAGAAACAATGGTGCTACCATCTCTAGAGAAAGGATGAGTTAGAAAGAGTCAGCGCTGAAATTTGCACACTTCAGTCGCATAACGGTTGCCCGTCCACACGCGGATTTATCTAACGCTGGATAATGTAGGGCTTGGAGAATTACGGCACGCTGGTGAACAAAGCTTTTGCTGCAGGCATCAGCCGCACCCATTTCAGCCAAAACGAGAACAAGCGTTAGAAAATCTACATGCGAGAAGAGGAAACGGACATTTACCAACTAAATTGCCCCCACAGATGAACTAAAAACTTCAAAGCAAAGGTCAGCCATTTCCATTCGGCGCAATTACTAGAGGAACCTAGGGAGACTGACCGGAACACCAACAAGAGCACGCTGTCAACAAAAAAATTCATCTTAAGATATCACTCTTTCACCCCAACATGGCACCTGGCCGGGATAGTCTGCATCCAGCATTTACCATAGAATGTGCTGCTGAACAGGCTAATGGCCATAATGCAAATGATTTGGAGAAAAAAAATATCTCGATCAACATTCCAGTCTTCTAAAAAGATACAGGAGCGCCACTTGAAAACCAATGTAGAATCAGCCTGGTAGCTTCAAAATCCAATGCATAGTCTGGTATTCTTTTGCGCGGGTAGTCTGATTATTCGGAGATATAGATTCATGAGATTAACGCTGGGTTCTTTCCTCGTCAAGGATGAATATACTGCATCTATATTCCGGGACAATGTTTTGGACAGTGCCACTCCTTTAAGCGTCGCATGATTTCCGTTTTCCTGTTTTTGAGAGCCGCTTTTGACTTAGTCAATCGTTAGAAACTTCAGCGTTATCTGGCGGTCAAATTTGTCTCGCATGAGGGCATTGTATGCAGCCTGCTATGGGCGGATACGAGTATCCATCAAGCTTTCACCTAAGTTCACCGCGTCCAGTGGTGTAAGACAAAGCTGCCCATTCTTCTCTTTCCTCTCTAACTTAGTTATTGATATGCTGCTTAAAGTTTCTCTGCTTGCCTCTGAAACCTTCCGGAACGTCTCCTCACAACCACCGAGTACATGAACTATACTGATCTCCTTGGTTCATACCCTTGAAGAGTGCAAGCCTTTTTCAATAACCTGAATAGCTCTGCCGCACAGTTTGGTATGCGCTTTGCATCTACGAATTGTGTAGTGCCGTTACAAGATTGGGTGGGATCAAATCAAAATATCACGCATGCATGTGAGCTGGTTGATGCAGTAGATAAATATATTGCTTGATCAGTTGTATGAATTTCGCTGAACTGGTTGGGAGCAAAAATAATTCTCGAACCTGGAAGGCCAATGTAACTCGTGCTAACGTTCGAAGCCTATGGCGCTCAAATGAAGTCAGCGTGCCTGTCAAGGCAGAATCGTAACGCGGCAGTGTGTTTTGTCCCGTTTCGTAGACCCATAACCTGGTCTCAACGCGTAGATGATACTCGAAACCTGTCAGTACCCCAGAAGTAGTAGCTGAATTTGATTGGAATATCTGAAAACCGATACTGATCCACGCCATGTGTATTAAGAAAAAGTGAACTCTCCTATGATAGATGAATTACTCATGCTTTGCAGGTTATTTTGGTCAGGACATGTACATCACATTTCAGAGGACCACCTACCTTGCATCACTGTTTTTTCTTAGCTCTCTGCTGAGTGCAGGTAACCGATGGATGGACGGTGTATAGACCGGTAATGGCGTATGATAACGTTAACTACTAAGTTGAATTGGAAAAATAGACGCATCCTCACTGAATGAGAGCCATGAGTCTCAACTCATCAATGGTTATTGATACTTGTAGATATGGCTCAATGGCGCAGTCAGTGGCGCCCATACACAAAACCCATCCCATTTCATGTGTAGCTGCCCAGTTGGCGCCAACTAAAAATGCTATTACAAGAATTGCTTGAATGCCTCGCGCACCCTGGTCGAAACTGTAGCATCTGAAACCGAAGAATTGTTTGTACATTGTTTATAACCGATGAACTGGACTGAACTGATTTTTTGACTGTTTCTGCTTAGGCCCTGGCAACCTGACATTGTCGCAGCCCTCGTACTTTCAACAGTACGGCATGGCCGGAATGCTACAAAGTGGTATCTTATCTGAAAGCTTGTTTTTTATTTTTAACTGTCAAAAATGCCAGCTACGATTTTTCCATGTTCTGAATTTTAAAAGCATCTAAACTTAACCAATATAATTCTTGTCCAAAGTCAAAAGTACTTCTAAATGCATGGGAAGTTAGCTTTTGTTAGTCCTTTTAGAAGGAACAGTATGCGGCCCAGCCGTAACAACCATTATCATACGAGCCATCCTTTCTGATTTGTGAATCCTCTTAAGTAGTCTTTAGGTTTTTAACCTACCAATGCCATTAAAATTTTGATACTTTGCAAGTTTTTGACATAATGGACACTCAGAACAACAAAAATTATTAAATGCACCCAGGAATTCTTGCTGGTCAATTACGATAGGCTGGAGACATTTCTGGTAAGCGTTATTGGATGGCTTTTTCAACACTGAACCGTCAATTTAGAGGCTGTAGAAGTAATAAAATTACATAAGATGGATGCTCGTATCTAGCAACTGACAAATCAGTAGATTTTATCCATTTTGTATTTTTATGTTTACGTCGGATTTAACGAGGTCTATAAGCACTGACGGATCCGCCAGAAACAATGAAGTAAATTTCGTTTTCACAAATGCCTCCCCGATTTCATTCCGGATTTCTTCGACTACAAACATGGTGATTACGAAGAAGATGATGGCCAGTTTTGGAAAGGAGTCAGTATGTTAGGACCTCTAAACGCTTGGTTTACTGCAGAAAGTGTTGATAAGACGTCACAAGTCGAATGAATCTTCCATCACAGAATTCGCTCCCCGGGCGGGCAGTAAAACATGTGATGGCAAGAGGTGAAATAAAAAGTTCAAATACCGTTGGTGCAATAGTCTGTCTGTGTACCAAATTAATCAAAACTGTCTATCTGAAGCCTTTGCCCAAATGGTTTAGTCCTCAGTTACATGCCAGAAGTCTGTTGGCTTGAAACATCCTATAGATTAGTGATTATTCTCGACAAGTACAAAATGGCTGTCAGTGATATTCGGCATTTTAGCGCAGAGTAAATTTACCCAGGAAACGAAACCATAATCAAGTGTTGTGACAGTCAAAAACATATATGCCAGAGTTTCTGGTAAGATCTTTTAAGGTGATCAAACCGCCGCAGTTGAATAAGCTGTACTTCAAATTTTGAGTACGTTCAGCTCTTGCTCAAACGCCAACAAACATTACAGCTTGTTTGTCTTCGTCAGGTATCATCAGAAGTAAGCACCTCTCCTTTTATTAGACAGTGATGACTTATCAATTCAACCGCTAAGCTACGATAGTCCCGTCAGCGATTTGTTTTTATTCTGAAATTGGGGAGAACCTAGCGCCACTCAACTCTCAAGCATGTCGTCTGCGTCATGTCAGCGAGTTTAGTTGCTGCTCGAGTAAAGAGGCTTTCGGGGAACTTTCCTGTGATATGTGTAGAATGATCATTTCTTCACAGCTTAACTGTGCTTTGTCAGTGGTAAGAAAATTTTCAGTGTCAGAGCTGGATAATACACTGGTAACGAACTCCAGCAGCTGTGGAAACAAAAGACTATCAGGTAGCTTTTACATGCCTATTATGAATTCTCAGGAGTAGGCTCAGTGCCCTGTGTGACTGATTGCTTACAAAATGTGCAAGGAAGCATAATTCAGCCTAGCTCCGCAGTGTAAACTCGCAACTAAATCATCCTGATAATTTCGGAAGAATCAGTAGAAAGTGTAACGCGAAGGCTGGTTGCCAGGCTAGTCTTTATTGCAGTTTAAAGTCGAATCGAAAATCACCAAGTCAGCTTGAGTGTAGGCTGAAGTTACATTCATGTAGCAATCAACATTGACTTTTGTGATACGCAACTTCTGTTTGTTGGGTATCCTGTACGACTGTGTGTCGTACTTTTTCCGGAATTGTCTCCGATGCCCACTAGAACGTTGGTTTGTAGTGCACGCTTATTCTGTCTGGATCCTTCTTGTCTGTCGAGCTACAGTACTGTACCCTCTTGTGCTGCATCTTATTGGCAGACTTACTTCACTCAATTCACACTGGGCAACTACCAGAGCAGAATGAGTCAGCTCCAAAAGTATCCCAAGTTGTTGGTTCTCATGAGGAAATAGCCTGAACTAAGTTCTTGGCACAAGGTTATCCCGTTCTTGTTCAAACGCTAGGTCACGTTGACGACATGCAGACCAAGTAGTTTAACGCCTGCCTGTTGGAGACTAGATTTTGAAGTGTCCTCCAGTGCGCGGTGCAGTTCATTACACGGAGTAGCAAGAGCGAGGTTTGGGATAATGCCGACTTACGGCATCGGTTCGTGACTCCATCACGAAATGCTCTGTCATTTCAACATATTTTGAAGGCTCACTTTAATCATTAGCGACAAAATACTGCGGGGTTGCAAAGAACGGCACCTCAGTGACCAGGTTTCACAAATTTATGATATCACAGATTGGACAGTCACATTACACACATCAAACTTCGATTGGAGCTGATTTTCAAAAATTTTCATGAAGTTGGATGAAGTTGCGTGAAGGTGATTTCAACAATGTTGATGCAAGCGTCCATTTCTTGCTGTTTTTTGCTAGTTCAAAAGTTTGGATAGCCTAAACACAAATTAGCCAAGTCTATGGACTATTCAATATTGGCAAACACGTGAAACCGGGCGTTTGTGGCGGAAACTTTTGTCTCCGTCGGTCCCGTTTTTTCTCTAATCAGGAAAGCTCAGTAGTCTATGCAATCAAAAACTAATTTTCATTCAAGACGATGATATCACTTGTGTAGTCGCAGTCTAATTATTCCAGCTTATTAACGCTAAAGGAAGGCAGTTGATGTCTATGTCTAAACAGTTGCAATATAAAAGGTACTTGCAAAAGTGACGGCCTCACCATATACCTGAGTTTAAAAAAGATGCGTGGTCTTCTTCCCTTAGTTGTGAATTAAATGGAAACCGTTTGACGTGAAACTCTGTAGCTTCTGTTGGATGATACAGGCGTAATATGACGAAGATTTTTGCAAGAAAGTCTGTCCGGCTGGAAACCCAGTAATTCTTCCTTCCAATTATTGGAATTAGTATTATATATATGTGCCCCTATGCACTGAGAAAACGCTGGCTTTTCGTGCCAAGCTGAACGACTTGTGGAGAGCATTTTTTGTGCCTTATTAGTTTCTCGTTTATATGACTGCATTATTCCCACAGAAACATCTGAGCAATTGTTAGTAAAACCCGGGTTGTTTGTGGGAATGGAATATATGCCGCCTCAACCTATCTGGCCTGGAAAATTCTGGGATGCTCATATCCGTTTTGTTCTATGCAGAGTGCAGTAAAATCCATCGCATGAAATTGTGGACCAGAGTTAGGCAGAACAAAATTCAACTCATTTAGTATCAGTCAAAAATATCAACATGATACTCTAGTGGCCGTTCATTCTACAAGCAGCTTTATTGTTTAGTTTGCGCTGCTATCTCACAGACATTAAAAAATATTTTGTCTGCAAGAAATGGAACCCTCATGTGGGTTTTCGGAAAAGAGATTACTAGGGTGGAATTCGAAAGATTGTGCACTCTACGACGGTTGTTTTTTTGTAAGGTTTGGTTGTAAAATAACAGCAATCAAAATTTCCTGGCGTAACTCCAATATTTTAGATCAACTGATAGTTATCGATGACAGTTTGAAATCGAAGCGTCCAATTGAACCAGCTGGTCCCGTGTCTCAGTGCTTCACTTCAACCAAAGTTTACAAGCATATATATATATATATATATATATTTCGACCATAGAAGGAATTACATATTGACATAAGCCGAGATTGGTGTAAGTTAAGGCGTTGAATGTCTACAGTAAGACGTACGAATTGGCTAAAAAATTATCCTCGGTTTTCTAGATCCTTTTACTTTCGACATACCTTCAGAAAGCATTTTGTTACACCATTCGGGCAACTGAATAATGATTTCGCCATGTCACGTGTAGAAAAGTTAATCCTACTAGTGTTCGCTTTTCTATGGTCAGCACACATTATCGGCGGTTTACTTACTTTTCACTGTTGATGAAACTATTTATACATTGACTGTCTGATGAATTGCAAACACACTGAAGTACTCGTACAACGCAACAGTAGGCCAACTAAGTGCTACTTCACCTCCATCAACCTCGGTGGTAGTCGGGTATGAACTCTAAGAATTACCTTACCGTTATTACTTTATTATCTATTTGCTATTATTCATAATTATCCATTATGCATTATTTATTTATCATTTATTTCTATTTACTTATTTACTGTTTATTTATTATTTATTTCTTTACTTATGTATGAATTTTATTATCTCACAAGAGAACAAATCGGTTGCGTAAATAACCCCTACCACCACCACCACGAATGCTCGAGCTTTATCTAAGTCTTGCCCCTGTCTCTAGATACCGCAAATGGATGGTTTTCGTCGTCTCATGTAACCATACGGAGCCATGTTTTCGGATGACCTCACCAGTGTCTGCAGCTGCTGCACTTTAGGGCGATGGTCACCATATCGTTGTCAGGCTTGCGGACTATGTATTAAAGCCGTTGAAGCACAAAATTAGTTGTTTTGTGCCCCCGGAACGTTCGAAAAAAAACCGTCCGGATTTGCTTTAGGAATAATCGCGAAACCTCAAGAATTTTCCACATCACACCGATTAGGTCTTGTGTATATTCTAACACCCTTATTAAGTTTCCTTCATTGTCAGCCAGTCTTCGTCTCAGAACCATAGCTCGTGTGGGTTGCTTTAGGTCGCGAAACCTCAAGAATTTTCCACATCACACCGATTAGGTCTTGTGTATATTCTAACACCCTTATTAAGTTTCCTTCATTTCATTCCAGTCTTCGTCTCAGAACCATAGCTCGTGTGGGTTGGTGTTGGCGAATCCGTAACGAGGCAGTTAGAAAGTGTGTTTTTGGTTGTGTAACGGGTACTTCCATTAAAGAATGTGTCCAGCACATGAAGCTGCGTTGGTTGGGACATGTGTTACGTTTGCCGAAGAGAGTGCTGTTTTCCATGCCCAATTCGGAGTGGCGTAAACAGAGAGATGGCCAACCCTTGATTTAACAGAGGAGTATGAAGGAGATCACCAAACGCTTGGGTGCTGTCGGTGCTACCCGCCCTCCAGGATGGGGACCGCGTGATCCTCACTGTGCCTGGTTGGAGACACTACAAGATATGGCTGCCAACCGATGTCAGTGGCGTTCTTGTTGTCAGTTTCTGTCCAGATTGCCTGAATGAATGTCTGGAGGTGTAGGCACCTCGGAATGATTGTGTTAAGCTAGCACCAAGTCCCTCCCCCATCCACCTTTATTCTTTTCTTTACAATAAGGCTTTCAAATAAGTCATGGCTGTACGGCAGTGAAGCATCGGTGTTGAGCACTGATGTCATGCTGTCGATGATGATGATGAATGAGATAGTAAAACATTTCTGGAGACCCAATAGTTTTTTGGCCTGCCTTCAGATAAGGCAACTTTACTGACTCATGACTAAGACAGTGGTGGACAGCATTAAAACGATGTTTTTACTGGCTGCTTCGTATCTTACATGTCTTTGAAGCTGGTTTATTACTGTGGTAATCCTTTCATGTAGTCAACCAAGCTGAATTCACTCGCGCAACATCGAAGGTGAGCAGGCAGTAAGTGTTATGGTGATTCAGTAAGGTTAGAGGATTTGAGTACCAAGACTAACAAAATGGACTGAAGCTGCTTTACTGTCTTGCAACTCAAACAACGCGCGGTTAATGGGATTCTGCCAAGTCATCCAAGCGTTGCCAGAAACACTTGAAAAGCCCGGTGGCTGTGAGCCATTAACTTTGTGACAAAGTTCCCACTTCAACCTTCACGTTGTTTGAAAGTCGACCAGGCAGACTCGTGGTGAGTACTGAAATTCAGTGGATCCACAGCAGATTTTAATAATATTTTCCTGTCAGCGTCCGCCTCAAACCATACAATCATGATGTTTTCTTCAAGAAGCTGAGACGGCAGCATTTCTTAATTTCGTTCCTCCTCCAAAGCAAACGTGTGGTCGAAAGACCGTCCATATGTGTAAACTTCCATTGCTCCTTTCATCTCTTTTATTTTGACGAAGATTTTTATTGCGCGCGATTTCCGTATCAACGAACTCTTGTCAGTGGAATACAGTTGATAGACCGGAACTTCTATATCAATTCGTTGTAGGCAGATTTTTCGTAATTTGCTATTCATTACGTAACCTCGCCAGGCCAAAATGTTTTGCCGTTTAGACTCTTAATTCTAGGCTGTTCATATCGCCTCAGTTGCCGGAAGAGAGTTCATATTCATCTGTTTATAAAGGTTCATGGTCACTTATTTATTTACCTTGTGACCCCATTGGCTTCAATTGACTGTATCGACAGCAGTTTATCCTAACTTCCCAATGTCTTTTATGATTATTCGGGAGTATTCACATTTTCTCTGTGGACAGAAAAGATACCAGTATCGCATCAAATGCAACGAACAAACAAGTAGCACACAGCCGGCGGTTCAGACCTTACTGGGGCTTTACCTCAGTGTAACAAAAGGCCCTTCCCAATAATGAGCTTGGTGAGATGAGTGGATCTTTTCGGCAGGTATTTTCAAGGTATCACCTGCTGACTTCATATGTGACTGTGAATAATAGTAGACAGTTTTTGCTTGAGGACACCAGTTTCAAACCAAAGCTTTTGCATGGCTGACGGCAGATAATCGCGTTCAAGTTATTGAAAACGTTCGGTATTCGACAAAAGGGAGGGGAACATGGAAGACTCCATGCTGAAAATCAAAAGCTACTAAACGATTGCATGTGCTGAAGGGCTTGTACAGTTTTATTTCCGTTTTCCATATGTCCTGTTTGAGGCGGTCAATGTAGGTGTCACTCGTGGTATACAGTAGAATCACTCGTGTAAGGGTGTTTTCGTGGCCGTAATTTTCTCCGTTTGGCTCCACTCTAACGACTTGAGGAATGTTGGAACTGTCATTTAGAACAGAGTGATAATAAGACGGGTAGCCTTTGTTCGGCCTGTAGGTTGTCCTTCTATAAAGTGCTGTTTCGTGTATTCTTTTTTATGCATTCGGCTGGTGGGGATTAAGCCATAAAGGCGACTGTTTTACCTTAAGAATTCCATTGACAGACAATGTTGACTCGGGTCGAGATCGCTCGGTGGTGAGAGCGCGAATTTACCAACTGGAAGGCTCGTGTTTCGAGCGCGACCTTTGCATCTCGACTTCTGGTATTTACCAGCCCTCTTCCCTCTTCCGGATGGCGTGGCAGCTAGCCATGGAAAGGGTGCTACAGCGGAACAGTAATATCTTTTCTTATTTGGTCTGAGTCTCCAGGGTGGAGAAAACCTTCTAACTGAGTAGCTTCTCATTCGATTGTTGCTACTTGGTCACGATCTGAATATTGCTAAATGGTTCCCACTCAGAAGGTGGCTGGGATGAAAAGGATAATCTTATAATGCGTGTCAGCTATGTTGGATTGATAACTGTTGGCGGCATCTTTTCTGATTTTCGCGCTCCGTCATCTGTCTGACTATGTTTCATGGTATATTTCCCTGGCAGTTTTTGGTATGAAGTTTCTATTAAGCCAATCAAACATTCTTTGCCTCTATGTCCAGCTGGTAGAAGTTATCACAAGACAATATGAGTTATCGTTTTTCTGGTTATATTCTCCGAATCATACTTATTTTGAGGGAAATTTTATAGGTTTTACCAAAAACAGATCTGTTGTTCAGGACTCCCTACGGGGGAGCACTTTAAAAATGGTGGCTATTGATGCAGTCGGCAAGAAATTAATGAAATGAGAAGTAAACTGCGCCACAGAGTACAAATAATGTGTTTTTAAATGAACTATGTTGCCTTTTTACATTTCAGCTGCGTACGAAACAATGACCGGTCCAAAGTAAACCATCCTGATATAAAAATTGTGAAAGGCCACAATCGTCCATAAGTTCAGTTACCACAGGATGGGGCTAGGTAAGTGAAGTTTCGCCCGTAAACTTTCACATATCTTGCAGAAGAAGATCTGCGTCCAGCAGCCTCGGAAATGTTCCGTATGTTACAGTCTCTATTTATATAGTACGGTCGTTTATAGCTAATGAGGATCTGACCAGCCAAACAAAGAATTACAAATCACTTTCCCATGGTAAGCCTCTAGTATCACATTCACGCTTTTGGTTATCAGAACACAGCTTAGAGGACGAATCAGGTATGTACGATCGGTGAGCAAAGCTTATGCAAATATCATCTTGTTAAGCAGCAGCCAATCTTGGAAATCAAGCACAAACTGGAGGTAAGTGAGTTGTAATCAACTAACATGAAATACAGACGCTTACGGAGGAAAGTATATCAGAGATGATGAAGAACAGTTCTATGCAAAACTGTGGGTGGAAGAGCCGACAGACCTTACACTCTACCCCGTTTGGTCTTTTGGTTTCAACCACCGAGTTTCGTTAATTAACCTGAGCCGAGGTGCCTCCAGCGTAGTATGTTACGCATCTTCACATCTGGTCATTATTGCTGACCTGAAAAATACACGACAACGGATACTCCGGGGGCATGTAACTTGCATCGTGTGTCTAACTTTGTATTGCATTTCAGTGCAATGAAATTACTTCTCTAACCAGTAGTGCAGACACACGGTGGTTGGCGTCAGGAGACCGTGGGCCCGACAATTCCATAATCATTTGGGATGGAAAGACTGGCAATGCTGTGAGGACTATGCTGTCTCCGCATAAGATGGGTGTCGTTGCTATTCAGCTAACTGAAGACGCTCGCTACCTTGCAACACTTAGCGCAGACATGCCTATTCAGGAATTCTCTATTTGGAATTGGACTACTGGTAGTGATAAACCACTTTGCAATGTCTTCTTGCATGATAATCATAACAATCAGAACCGTATATCCTTTAAACCGGGCAGCTACTTTCATGTAATTACAAACAGTGAACAGCAAGTTATATTCTACAACTGGGTAAGTGTCCTCTAAATTGATCCTAGGTTAATCACTAACTAAACAGAACACCAGAGGAGAGATAACGGCCTACGCTCCTCCGCTCTCGGACGAAGATTTCAACAAAAAGATTGGGAGTTTCGTGGGGTCCTGCTCTATACCCGGAACAAACACAGTTGTCACGGCAACCACCCAAGGGCTTTTGGTGGTCTGGGAGTTGGACAAGGTAGAAAGAAAAAGTAAGTAACCTATTTGTGACAAAATTTCTCACGTCTGGTGTGTCCTTCATTGTAAACCGCTCGTTTAGAGTTCAGTAGCAGTAGTGGTTAGGTCATATTATCAGACGACCCATTTGGTGGATGGTTAAAATGGTCACAGGATACGTCTCATAAAGGATGAGAAATTAGTGGATTAAATGTTACCGATTATCAGTCCAGTGACTCCCTTAAAGCAAAACGTCTGTAAAAGCCAGTTATCTCTACTGATGGGTTTTTTCATTCAAACGGTAATTCCATTTGAAAACAGAGAAATAGCACGATATGTTTTCTGAACTACCAACTACGAATTAAGATACGTCATTTCTTGCCCCGGAAAGGCAGTATATTCAAATACAAGTCATAGGCATGCTCAATGCAACAAAAAACACGGAAGATTTACGAGACCTAACTATATAACAATATCCTTTACATGAGAATTCGGCGAAGAAAATAAGCAAACAGTGCGGTCAGGAGAGAAAACACATCCATTAACAGATTGACGGAAAGGGTTGATAATTCCAGGAGCACAAAAAATAGCAACAAACCTCCGTAAAACTTTATTGAATGTGGCTTATTAGATGGGCTTTCGAAACTCGCAACTGTCAAGCATGTATATCCTGTACACTTCCGTGCGTTTCGTTAGGCCGCCTTGCTTCTTTGGTAGTATATCCGAGATACGGCAAAATAAGGAGAAGAGGGAAGAATGACGTCATCTTCAAATTCCAAACTAGGGTGGATTTGAGGCTGGTGATGTGACAGAGTGATGTGGTCTGCAGAGACACGGTTAGGAGAGGTAATGGGTGGTAATGAAAAGGAAGGATTATGCCAAAAAAATATTTGGGGGATCCAGCAATGGTGCTTCTAATCTGGGAGACAATGTCATTAGCTCATGCTTTACTTAATCAATTTAACTTAATTAATTCAATTATTGCAAACTGTTATTGATTTGGATGGAGTTCGCATATAGACAGCTTGGCAGCAGGGTCCATTTGCAAAAATCTGATATAGCTAAGAAAACCATGGTCGTCTTCGTAAGTGTCGTAAGTTGTTGACTCAAATCAGCCCTGCCGTCAACATTATCTGGTTGCTTGGCGGAAAACCATCTAACAGTTTTAGACTAAATGAGGCTGTAAAGATGAGCCAGTATTTGTTAGGGTTAAAGGAGTCTCATTTGAAGGTTCGATAGAGAAATGAAAGTTTCCATCCTGGAGAAAGTACGCCACTAAATGAGGATGGATATCTGTGTTCTAAAACGACAGGGATGCGGTGACATAACAAGATAGGAAGCATGCCTTATAGATTGTATGAACTGAAAATGATGAACTATGACTATAAACATGGGACAACTCTGGTGGTTTATATGAGGTAAAGGCAAGTCATTTGGAGAGGCTGAGAAGCTTATACTAGGTTAACAAAAGGCGAGGAATTGAAGACAAAAATTCTGAGCATAAAGTTTGTCTTCTGACCCAAAGGATTTAGGATTTTTAGATTAATTAAGTGTGGTAAAAACGAAGAAGAAAACAAATGACTGTTTTTGTCACACTCTCAAAAGATGGCCTTCCGGTTGCTGGTGTCGGAAATTAACCAATGCTCTGTGCAATCGATTTATTTCTAACTGCGCCAGCACTGAGGTCTGTATTTGTTGATGAGCGAATACGCATGCGTGAGCACCTGCACAATCTGTTTTTTCTTTATAATCCGCGGGAGGACGTGGTTATACGATCTGGCGAATAGTCACTTTTGTGACTTAACAAAATGGATAGGTTAGCTCGTGCCCTAACGTAGGACACTAGTTAGAGAAAGATAAAAAAAACCTCACGTATGTCTGGTACCATCCAAGTCATCTAGGAACACTACCGTGATACGACACTGGAAGTAAATTATGTAAGTGGGCAACATCCATAAGTATGTGATTTGAGGGTTTGGGGGACAGGATAAGTTGCAGCGTAATCTGATGGTCAGGAGAATGAACATTTGCCGAACTTGGTATGAAGTGCAAACTAGAAGTGTAAAAGTTGTTGACATCGAGAAATTCGAACTCTCGGTCGCTGTTATCCACGTGGGGAGGAAACAAGAGCCAATCGGTAACATCTTCAAGAATACAATCTTCTGTAGCTGGGTTGGACAAAAATCCCCATTCAGGTAGATGTCCAGAAGGAAGAAAAAGAACAGATGTCACCACCATTCTATGTCTGACAGACACAAGAAAAATATTCGTCACAGCTGCTTGGTGGTTGAAAACGAGGGGTCCGAAGAAGAATGCTGTGATTCAGGTAGGGAATTATTTGTGTAGGCGCAAACGTCACCCCTAAATCGGAAACAACTGAAATGCACATAGAAAATTGCAGGTCGGTGAAACTACTAGGTCTAGTGATCAGTTTTAGTGAAATATAAGAGAATCAGATATGTAGAAGGACCGGTGGGCCGCTTTATTAATACAATTTAGACCACGGATGTCGTACGGTGCGAGTTTGACATCACACTGCATTTCGTGTCCGAAAGTTTACTTGGTGAGCCAAATTTCAACATCCTAACTTGGAATCTTGGAGTGGCGGGGCCTCCTCGGATGTGGAATACTGGTAAACTGTATCTTTCAATAAATGGATGGTTATGACAATATCAGGTGAACAGAAAATATATAACAAGGATTGCAAGGAAACCCAGGTGGGAGAGGCGAGAAAGTAACTGAGTGTTTCGGAACACCGAACACGCACGCTTTCCGCCCCGAAATCCCTCTTAATTCCAAAAGCCGAAAATCACAGCCTTTGGTCTGCACGCACTGATTGAAAGCCACAATGTTTCACCTGACCAAGCTCAGCCAACTCACACAGGCCTAACAAGACATGCCGAATAATGCGGATTCGAAACGTCTGTCTGTTCTTATTCCCTATGTGGTAAGGGATCATAGACACCAAACAATACCGCGACTAGCTACCCTAAACTTCAACCCACATACGTGACTGCCGTCTTGATCATTTGAAAGGCCTACAGTGGGTTGATGGACACAAGCCAGCTTTTTCCTTACTTCATGTTTTTGACTATCCTCCCGGCGGTATTGGTTGAAGGTTGGGTTATAACAAATCTGCTTCCCGTATGTAGGAGAGGAAATCGAATATCTCCCTTTTTCAAGGCTGGTCTCAATAGACCGCGGATGATTCTTCCCAGACAGCTTCGACTTTGTAACACTGCACTTAGCAATGTTCCTCCAGATGCTTTCTTCTATTCATGCCTTGAACGTTTAATTTTTGTGCTTTCAGAAGACGAACCAGACTCGCCTTACAAGAAGGCAATTAAACTCATCCAGATACATGACAAACCCATAACGTTTATAACTGTAACCAGGTGGTAAGTTCCGTCGGAATTTGTTTAACCAGAAGGACCAGTTGTGCATTCTCCCAACTACTTTTGAAGCAATCTCATGTTATTTCATCCCACTTGTAAGAGAAGCTTCAATAAAACATGGCTATAAACAGGCGGTGATATTACCTATGCTAGTGTAATATAGTTAGTAAGAATGATTCCGAGCAGTTAACACATATCACCCGATGAATTGAGGAAATTTAACAATAGTAAACCTCTGTTTATTGCCGTCAGTGAGTGCCCGACGAACGTTTGGTGATCAAAAGATTGTACAGATGTGCAGAGCGTAGTATTATTCCGCTCAGTAGATTAGATCCATCACATCATACCTTCTCAAACGGTGCACTTTGTTCACAACCACATAAGCGTGTGGTAACTGTTTGCTGCCACATGTAGAAGAGTCTCCGTCACTGAACTGAGTTGCTGTTTCCGGCTTACATCAGCAACCTATTTGATACATCAGACATCTATTTGGAAAAGCTGAGACAGATACCTTTATTTCGCCATAGCGATGGAAATAACGCAAGCTTCTCATAAAATGCGTGATCAACCCCAGTCTGCTAACTTCATATCTACATAAGGCATTTTGTTTAGATTCGCACAGTACGTGGGCTTACGAAGAATCGGACCAAGATCCAAAGCCATTCGCTCAAATGACTCTAGGTCGTTTGACCATATGGCTCAAATGTGTTTTCGTCCGAATGTGTCATCATCTTTGTGGACTCAGTTAATATATATTATCTTTGTAGTCCCAAATGGTAGCTTGTTAATAACAACTCATTCTTGGAGCGAATTATCCCTTTTTAGATGTCGATGCTGACAGCAACGGTGGTTACATCTCGTTAATAGAGTGCATACGGATAGTTCGTTCCTGAGATAAAATGGTTCTGTGCGCCAGGGAAAGACAATGCGAACGAAAAAAATTATACTGCTTGAAAAGATTCTTCCGACTGCCCTGACTTAGTGAAGGCTACTAAGTTTTCCGTCGAGCGCACATCTCCGGACTATCCGATATCCTTATTGCCAGAATATTCTGAATTGTAATAAAAAACTGTATACTTCTCCGCAAATGATGAAGGTGACATTTGACTGTTGACTGTTATGGTAAGCACACTAAAGACCAAATGAACCTGACTAAGAGACAATAATGAAACAGCATGCTTGCGAATGACACAACACCAAACGAAATCGAAGCGATCAAGTCGTTCAGTTATCAACTCATTTGTCATGACAAGCAAGAAGGAAACGAAATGTTCAGTTATTGGAAAATTCAATATTCTGACAAGAGATTTCATCTGAAGGAGACCATCATTGTTGCAACCGAATGACCGGATCCGATTACAAATGAGGCAGATTATATTCCTATGTGGCAAATTTAAGCGCCTCCAGGAAGAGATACCGGATTTATTTAAACAAAATAACTATATTCTGCTATACCGGTGCTCGCTAAATTCCTTCCGATCATCTAAGCAACTTATGTTATGGCAAACTACCCTTAAACTACACAGGATTTAGTGATGGTTCGCAGTTTGTTTTAGTTTAGATGCCAACCAGCCGCGAACAAGTACTGTCCAGTGGGGTTTGGTATGATTTACCTCCAAGTATGAGATGAAGTATAGGATGGGGGACGCTGATGTCTTTACTACAGCACAGTGAATAACTTGAGATGGCTTCCTTTTTCATAAGATGAGGTCTCCTCAGTAAAACATCTCGGAAAGACTAAGAACCTACCAGTCATGTTATTTCAGAAACGTTTAATTGTCTATTTTGTTTTGGCACACCTCCAATCAACCTTCTTTCTGCCTTGTAACAGTCAATTAATCAACTACTCCATTGCAACTGGAGATGCAGCAGGGACGATCAAATTTTTCGACACAAATTACAGGATTCTTTTCTGGTATGACAATCTGAACTCCGGACCTATTGCTTCCATTAGTTTTGCTCAGAGAGGAATCTTTGATGGGTAAGTGATAATTCTGTCATTTTGTCCCAAATGCAAGTAGGAATAATGGTCTATGTCTAGAAAACACACTGAAAATAACCTGCGCATTTTTCTTCCTCTTCGGTAATATCAGTATTCAGATGGACTCATTGGACAGCCACATAGGGCTAGATGGCTGTACCGTATGAATGTGCAATAAATGATGTCCATTCCTCGCGAAACACACCCATTTGCACTCAACTGAATCCCACTTAACTATATCATCGTGGGCTACTGGAAGTCTTCAGCAATCTCAGGAACAGTTTATTTTAACAGGTTCATTCTTTAACACTTGTCTACGCTGTGAGTACATTGTGCGGAGTGTACCAGATTAGTCGCAACAAATTCTCACCCAGTTAAAGTGACGGCAGCAGGGAATTATTTTGGGTGCCGTTGGTTTTTAACCAACTCAACGAATTCGAGATTCTTATTTGTGAAATTTAGTATTCCGGATCATTATACAGACAAGTGAATACTCTGAGATGTCTCAGACCACAGCTACTTCGGTCCAATAACCTGATTATGCAGGTAGCTACCCTCAAAAGAACTATAGTGCCATGTTGATCCTTTCACTCGAACTGCAGCCAGCTGGTCACACAAGTAATTATTTATTCAAAATAAAACCTAGTTTTTCATTACTAATCTATGCACCTCATTTTCCTACCAAAGATCGGGGTCTTGCGACTGGAGGTAAGAAATTTGGTTACCTTTCGACCTTTGACTGACATCATCTGTTCCGTTACGTGTCAGTGACACACGGTTTACGTCATTGCTAGTTTTCTTACCACATTTAATGTTTACAGTGTAAAACGTGAAGATGTCTGAATTCTTCGCCTGTTTTATTTGACTAACTATTCAATGATTTTGAGCTCCATATTAGGTTCTGCCTGACTATTTGCAGGCAAGATAAAAGCGGCAACGCTCAGATTGAATAACTGAAGGAAGAGTAATGAATTTCTACCCATGCAAACTGATCTCCCTTTACAAATATCCTGTGAACACAAATCACCTGATTTTGTGCCTCGATGATGAAAAACGAGTGGTGTTAAGTAGGTCAGGTTTAGGTTCACTAAATCGCTTTACTGTTAGCGACAAAAGTCGGCGAATTAAACCGATTTCTGTCCTTATCTGTGATGCTTCTAAGATGCATTTTTTCATTCACATAGGTTAGTAATTAACTTCCTCGAATTTTCTCTGTTTAGCTCAGGTGCATCATTTTTGTCAGTGTCATCTTCACGTCATCACTTAGATCATGGATAAACATAGGCACATTCTGCTATCCAGTAATGACTTACTCAGCAAACGCTGACTGCATAACAGTAATTAAAACTAGTCTAGAAAAGACCCGCTGGGAACCTCTTACAAATTTTCTCTGATACATAAACTCCAATATTTGAGGCATGGTATGATAGCAAGATCCTACATATTGCAACCCTACTGTCATATACAAACAGCATCACGTTAACCATACACAAAATGTATGAGGCACCGAGAGTACTTGTACTAGGAGTAATGTCGCTTATGTTCTTCTTCAGGGCAGATCTGTCTTTTCATCAAATTCTGACACGGGCAATTGTGTGAAACTGTAATGTTCATTACAGTTACGGAAAGCACCAGATGAACGTATGCGTTACCTTGATGCTTCCATGGAAAGTGAGCGACTAAACAGTGTAATATCATAGCAATTGAGTGAACGCTTTGTCACCTAAAATGAGTCCTTTGCGCCTAGAATTTCTCGGGACTGAATACAACCGAGCCTGAGCTTGTGCATTCGTTATCGTAGCGAATTGTCCTATTCCGCTTTACTCCCACTCCATAAAATATGTCGACCGTTCAACTTCTCCGTCACGAGGAGAGTGGATCTTACCGTGGTGTGACAGTTTGCGCACCTCGTAGATCCATTGAGCTATGCTCCGGGGTGGCCCTGCGACACCCACAGGGTCTCTCATACCAGGTTGGTCAATGGTTAGTGGTCTGACAAACACAGTCTCCTGGTCCTCCAGGTTGGGGGTTGGAACATATGTCGACTTGTTCTATAGAAATGGCAATGCATTTGCATTTCCCGCCAAACACCGCTACCTGGTGGTTAGACTTTTGAGCCAAAGACTTCGGCTGAGGACCCTAATCGTCTTCCCGTCCAGGTGTGGGCTTCCTGGCAGTACCCTGGCCCACGCACAACCATGAGCTGCACACATACAAACAAAGTCATGCGACATCGGCCGTCGCGTGATTTCATCAGCTGGGTCGCCTTACTTGTTGCATACGGCATGGCGAGTATGCGAAAATTCTGACGCCTCTCTTCATTCTCTTTCACATACGTTTTCTTTCTTCCATCCCACCTCATCCCACCCCATCAACAACTCTCTCCTTTTACGCCCAGCAATTAGGACTGATGACTCTGTTCGTCATGCATCGGTTTTGCATACATCTGCTCGTCACAAGGCGATGACATCCTCAGGTATCTCGAAATCAATCTCTAAGCCTTCAATGCCCGCACTCCGAAGCAAGTAGGACTACAAGCTGCTGTTGCTCTCATACTGGACTTGCTTGACGTTGGGCTGTACTGTGAATTAGAAACAAGAATTCAAGATGTAAGCACATTGGTTGAGCTAACCGCCCCATCAGACTCCACTCGCTTCCGGTTACGCACCCCTGGCGATCCAGAGACTGCTGCGGTGGGACGTGCAGGGGTTGGTATCGTCCTAAGTCACCGGGCGGAAGTATCCTTGCATGATTGGATACCTGTCCATAGTCGTCCCTGTGCGGTTCGTCTGGCAACGTCTGTGGAGGGTATCACAAGCAGGAAGCTAATCGCCTGTCGTGTCCGCTTACGCCCCAACTGACTGTAGCTCCGACGCCATCAAAGACAGATTTTACAACGCCCTGAATGACCTGCTTCGGCGAGCCAAAAGACATCGTGGTGGTTGCCTGAGATTTGAATGCACAAGCGGGAAGGCTTAGCGTATCTGAGATTCGATTGGGGGGTTGACATGGATAGGATTCAATAAGTACGGACAAAAGGGAACGATTGCTTCTGCGGTGTGCTGATCGCAGGCTGTTTTTATGCAGCATTAACTTCTGGAATAACTGGAGTCGTCTGGCCGCATAGTGTCTTCGAGAGACATACCGGCCACCAACTCAAATCAATCACGTTGCCATTAGCTACCGATGGTTTGGATCAGTAACTGACTGCCGGTCGTTTTGAATCACGTTTATGGATTCTGACCACGCACTCGTCCGGACTCGCTTCTCCCTACGTTTCCCTGAGCCACGTAAGGTGCGGACAAATCGCTGGACTACTGAGAGACTGGCAGGTCCGGCTGTTAGACGAATTTACCAGAATCGTCTTCTAGAGTCTCTTCCAAGTGCTCCCCCGTCAAATGTGATCGCATACGGGGACGAGATTGCCACCTGTGAGTATAGTGCTGGAAATTTCGCCTGTGGCACGGCACCACCAGGCGCGCGCAAGCACTGGATATCAAACCGAGTGGTGGCACTGCTTAAATCTCGGAGAAATATCGCAGCCGGTCCCGAATATAGCCTGGTGCGAGAATTATCAGACATCAAGTGAAAGTGAGCTTGCGAGCCGATCGTGAATTATAGTGGACGCAGAAGACCAAAGAAATGGAAGAGGCTCAGAATGCCGGTGATGCCCTAAGATTATTTCAGTTGTTCCGTGCGATCGGTCCCGGGAAACCACCTATGAGCGAAACCACCAAGCATCAGGATAGAATGATCATCATCATGATGATAGTGTCCATTTCCAGAAAAAGGGCGCTCGTACCGAGTATGGTAACCACAGGGGGATCAGCTTCCTAGTTTGAGATATCTGTGTTGTCAGAGTGGTGAGTCCCTGAATCTCGAAGAACGTGTATATCAAGCTACGGTACGGGCTGTCTTGTTGTATGGCTGTGAGATTTGGCCTGTTATAGGGGCGGAAGTGATATGTCTTCAGGTGTTCGACAACCGTTGTCTCTGAACCATAGCTCGCGTGAGTTAGTGTAGGCAAATCCGTAACGAGGCAATTAGGAAGCGAGTTTTCGATTGTGCAACAGGTACTTCCTTTGAAGAATGCGTCCAGCTCCAGTAACTGCATTGGTTGGGACATGGGTTTCGCATGCCGAACCATCGTTTGCCGAAGAGAATGCTGTTTTCCATGCCCAATTCAGAGTGACGTAAGCAGGGAGGTGATCAAACCTTGACTTGGTAGAGGGGTATGAAGAAGATTATGAAACGCCTGGGTGCTGTCGGTGCTACTCGCCTTCCAGGATGGGGACCGCGCGATCTTCACTGTGCCTGGTTGGAGACGCTGCACGATGTGACTGCCAACCGATGTCAGTGGCATTCTTATTGTCCGAATCTATACAGATTGTCTGAGCGAGTGTCTGGAGGTGTAAGCACCACGGAATGATTGTACTAAGCTAGCACTAAGTCCCTTCCCCGTCCACCTGTATTCTTCTTTTAAAATAAGGCTTTCAAATAAATCATGGTTGTACGGCAGTGAAGCATCGATGTTGAACACTGATGTCGTGCTCTCAGTGGTGATGATGATGATGATTATGAGTTCAGCTTCTTGGAAGTTCTATTTGGCATAGGCAGATAAAGCTCCTAACAGTTTCCATCACGAGTCATTTTGTTACTAGAGAAGAACGGTAAAGTACTGTTTTCATCTCGTCACTTGTTTTGTTTGCTCGGTAATTTTCTATGAATGCCCGGACAAAAATGCGCTTTCTACCAAGCTTCAGAATCAGCGTTCACAAATTACGAGTTGACAGATCAATAAAATTTTCCAAGTGGACAGTTCCCTGAAATATAAGTAGCTCGAATGCGCAAACTGGTTGATGGCCTTTCGGACTTGTTCGACAGCTCTGTTGCCTTGGAAATCATACAGGTAAGAATGAATAAGTATATGAATCCCCACGCGCTTCCATATCGAGCATCCGTTTGAGATTTCCACTGGTATAACAGTGCGCCATGCATCATTTTGGTTACCACAGCCACGTTGGGAGTGAATGTCTCAAGATCAATCACGATCTTACTGAGTCTCTACAACCGGACTCAGCTGATTTTTCGGCTCAAGTATGCAGAACAGTGACCCGAATTCTTCTGGTCTGGCAGTTTAGGAACCGGTGTGCGATGTATTTCATGGCGCGTTAAACTACTTACTTTACCTCTGCATATTTCACTACACTAACTATTGAAATCTCAGCCTTCCTGAGCACTCAAATACTGTGAATCTGAAAATAAGCTAATTTCAATCAGTCCTGCTATTAAAATCGGTGGATACAAAATAATCCAAAGTTAGACAACTGTTTCTAGGTATACGTCAGGATTCATCCAACAGGTTGCTTGTCTTTCCATCTTGTTAGGCGGATCGCAGTATTGAAGTTTCTGGCTTACCAAATAATGAGTGCGTGAAGTAGGTATTTGAAAATGAACGGCGTCAGAAGCAACAGTCAGTAAGACCATTTCACATTTAACTGAGTTTAAAGACAAGTTTGTCATTTGTAAACTGTATTTGGCGTCTGCTTAAATCATCAAGGATTATTTTTGGGGTATAATTATCTCAATTATCTATTATCTAGATCTTCGAAATTATTGGACTCCAGTGAATATCCACAGCGGGCAACGATTGCTGGTGAGAGATTTGTGGTTGAAGATTTCATGGTCACGACGCAGCATGGAGCAATGATTAGCGTGACTGTTGATGGGAGCTTCTTAAAGGTTCGTATTAAGGCCAGACGTTTAATTTCACGAAGGTAATACGCACTTTTCCAACGAGCTACTAGAATTCCCCGGGTAATTATTTAACAATTTTTAGTAACAAGTTTAGTGACAACGATGCGGATCGAGCTTTGAACTCCCGGTCCAAAACGATTCTCTTGCGGTCGCTGTAGAATAGCTTCACATTTCAGCTCTAAGCCCAGCGTATAGCTAATAATTCCTCAGAGAAGAAAAACGAACAACCGTCTCCTAGGGTGTCATTTAAATCTGTTATTTTAGCCCGGAAGAAGGGCTTTACTGCTTACGTTTGTAATGCAGAAAACCACCCGACTGAACAGGCTTTCTTGACTACATAAAGAAGTTATCACTTTCGAGGTTGCCTCCAATGCTGCTGTGTCCTTTCGGAGTCGGATAAACGTCGAAGATGTCATTCCCTGGTGCTAATCTTAAATATTTTTGCATCGGCGAATATAAAAGTCACCAACTTTGCCACCAAAGCCCTCCAAACACACTGTTATTTTTACCTGATTTAACGTGATATGCAGGCCTACTGCCCCAGATCCGCAATATCAAACTGGTGTGTTCACTCCGGAAGAAAACGTTGTGCATTTTAAGTAACCTTTTCGAAGTTGCACAAAATGATACCATGGAAAGTGGCGGACGCATCTATCTGGATATATCTCAAAGCATAAGCCGTCTTTTTATGTGGCATCAAGGGATGTTGTAGATACTAAGTACCGACGAGGTCATTTTTTGGGAGTTTGGTCTGTTTTATTTGTTTGAGGTGTAAGGACAGAGAAACGGTACGATAATAAAAACTTTGTAACACTTTATTTTTGAAATATTCCAGTTCATCAAGCGGGAGAATCACGAAGAGGTCACCGGTCTCTCCACACATCCTTCAATGTATGTTACGTTTGAATACTTCGACTTATTCTTACCAGACATCAAGACATATTCGAAAATCGCTTTTTATGTCTAGCCTAGAGGGACACATCCAAATTGTGCACATTGTATAAGTCAGTAAGTCAAGTTGCTGATAGGGAATCCTCTAGCACACAGCATCTTATAGGACAGAATCTTAGTAATCTACTTAGATAAGAACAAAATTAAAACCGAGTAGTGATTGCTGTTGACGTTAACTCCATGATTCTTTGAATAAAGCTTTTCTTTTGCTATTGTAGGCCCCACCTGGCAACATGCAGTTTAACAGGGCTACTGAAAGTTTTTGACTACAAAGCGAAGTGAGTTGTGCCTTCCCTATTCACGTGCTCATTGTGTTCCGATGGAAACGTCTCGAGTATCCAAAATCCCTTCAACCGAAGGTCCAGAATTTGTAACAAAACAAACTAGTAAAAATTACCAAAAAATCGAGTACTCTAGTTACATTTGCTTGTTTGTTCGCCTTATCCAAGGTTATCTAGTGATACTATGCTGACCGGTCTGCAAAAATACACCTGTATGGGCTACGCAAACTGTTACATCATATAAAGATGAGACCAGAAGATCCTCAGAAACCTCAACCACCCAAGCCAGCTGACACTTGAAAATTTGTCAAAAGCCTCGTTTTTATAAATCAGTGTTATACCACGTATAGGAATAAGATTTTATAAGTATTGCTTGACGATGCTTGCGTCCCACGAAAGTTTACCTGTGGTATTGATAGATTGACAAGATTGCCTGAGACGTGAAGAGAGTTCATCATTACTTTCCACAACCTGAAATAGGAAAGTTCAAAATCCTCAGAAAAGATGGTAGAAAGTTAAACAACTCAAATGAGTGTCGTTTGGGTGTGTTGTCTTGTTTATTCCCTGGTGATTACCTAGTTCTATAGGCTCTGTACCGCGTCGAACGTTTGACTGAGATATACGTGTTCGGCTCGCTGATCTTTGACTGATGGCAATAGTTGAAACTCTTGTATTCTATTAGTTTAAAAAAAGTGAGTGAAGGACAAAACAAACTGTATGAAGCAGTTTCCCATAAACCCCCAGCTTCAAGCAATCATAGCGCAGTAAGCCCTTGTACGATGTGCTTTGTTTTCACTATTCAAAGTATAGAGACTATGGTGGTTTTGAACAAACTCCGTTAACATGTGGATGATTTTTTGTATTTTTCATAATATTCTAAGGCAGTTTAAACTCAGCCGTGTTGAAATGATTACAAGAAAATGCTGTTCTTGTAGTAGGTTCTTAAAGGTGATTTTAAGCACACGAGTAAGTGCGGTTTCTCTGGAAACTGTAGCCGGTCGTTGTAACAGGGAAAAGATTATAGGTTTACAGTGATATCAGTTGAGCACATCTTCAGGTTCCCTTACAGCATAACAGATCAGATGAATGACATCACTCCACCCACCCTCTTCAGACTGAGACCACTTGTTTGATGCTCTGTCAGATCAGGCTTTAGAGTTCTGACTGCGCTTTCATCTACTTCGTCCAAGAAGAAATAATGGGACATTTATCAAAGACACTATTCATCTAAAGGATTAAGGGGCCATTTGTATGTTAAATAGATTGTTGTCCTCCGGTCCCCCTGGGCAATGTTTATCATGACCCCACCATTATTCTCCGATTGCAGCATTTTCTGTGGGAGGCAAAAATACTCGAAACCTATTTAGACGTATACCAAAAATTGAAAAAATGTATTTAAAAAATGCAGAACTTTGATGAGTTACAAAAACATCAAGTGGTTTTTCAAACCCTGATTTTTGAAACCACGACGTACTGATCCACTTAAATCTGTTTCCAACTGTTCAAACAGTAAAGGTCATCATCTATTCATTTTCCCGCAAGGTGCGTATTGGATGATAATAAATTATTCTGAAAAGGGCGGGGTTTTGACAATATGCATCCTAGACTGGTAAAAAAATTCTTCCAATTATCACGATGAATGCAGGGTAGTGAACCGAACATACCTGTAGCTTTAGGTTGTGTTCACATAAGACTTGTAAATACCCACTAATTATATCCAACTTGTTTTTAGTTAATCCCGTTTACTAACAGTGAGGATAGCGACCACTTTCGGTTGATATATCTGCGCCAAAATGGCGCATCTGATAGCCAACATACCTGAAGGTCAGTAAGAAAAAATGTCCCATGGAATCCGAGATATCGAGGTTACAAAAACAACCTCAGTTACTGCTTTCCGCAATACTGTTTACTCGTGCCATACCCAATCAAGCTTATAATATGTCCACCCTGAAATGTGATGTCTTGCTCATTCCTGCATAAGCTTAGATTCCGAATGAATTTGTTTTACTACCCGAGGTACATTTTTGTTCAACCTAATTTGTTCACAACCATTTCTGATGCCTGTGCTTCTCTTCTGTCAGAAGTTACAAGACACGTATCTCTTTCAGGGTCCTTAAATTTGCTTCGTCTAAGTCAGTCATATACATTCAACACAGAAATACATCAGTTCACACATCCTATTGTCGTGAAATACGACTCACCAACTATCTGATTGTTTTCCCTTCACAGAAAGGTCATTAGGATGAAAAGCTATGGCCCCGATGATCCAATTCAGACTTGTTGTTACAACGCAAATGGAATGAATTTAGGTAAGCCATTATTTAATACTCAGCGCACTTGATCGTTCTATATCCTGTTTCATGTCTCCAGAGTCGAATTATTTTCACTGTGCCTAGACACCTCAGTTAGAGAATGCAGATTTGTGTGCTGCATATTCTCAATTCATAGATGTTGTAATAAACAAATTTTCCGTAAGGTTGCTGTTCCGTCCTCGACAAACAGAAATTAGATTCACCTGTATTTGTTCTGTCCTGGTTACTAGTACAGTACATAAGTAATCAGAACAACTGCTGACGCGACACTGTAAGTTAAGTACGGATGAATTTTGTAGTTTTAGGAAGCTTAGATATAATATTTGGTGTTAATGAGGTGAGAAGTCGCGCCAAATTCATGACACTCACGAGGATTAGGCTACGAAGAACTCAGTTACGAGTAAATTCAACATAATTCAACTGTAACTCAATTATCAATTCATTTATATTGTTATTATTTGGACGTTAGTCATGACCGTAGTTTTTTTTAAGTTACAAAGCAGCGCTTGTTAAAACTAAAATACACATCTCTCCTTTCGGTAGACGGTTCTATAAGGAGGGAAAACTGTGAATACATGAGTAATAGATGTTCACTGAAACTTGTGGTGTTTCGTCATACACGTTTTCACAGACTAGGTTTTTAAACGGAGAATTAATCGATGATTAAGTCATCTTATTTGGTTCGCTGATTTCTATTAATGTTTCTCCAAACTGTGAGATTCGCCGAGTTATATCCCTTATAACTGACCACTCTATGGTGGAAGAATGTTCCTAAATGTGGCAAATCTGTCTGTCGTGATCTGCGATCACAGGGAAAAAAGTAACGTAGCTTCAAGAGATTACACATCCCAACTATGATTCAAGGGGTTGGAGTAGGAAGTGGAAGAAAGCGCTTTTTGATCTATAATATAGCAGATTGTGGAATTTTGTTTCATTGGATCCTTGAAGGAGAAACCAAAGGTGAATTAATATCTACCGAAGTGCTCCACCACCAGACTTAGGAAAATGCTCACTCAAGGTTCACCAAATATTTCGTTGAATGACCATTTTGTAGTCTTAATCGGAATATTAGGAACTAGAATATTTCGAATATCCCTTGATTTCCTTTCTTCTCTAATGTAGCCGTTGGATTTGTCAGTGGTCATCTACGTATTTTGGACTCAATTACTCTGAATGATGTTACTCCGGAACCGTTCACTTATGGCCGTGGTGCTATTACTCATGTGGATTTCGATCCATTCAATCAATACTGTGCATATGCAGTAAGTAGGTCCCGAGACTTTAGACATCCTTTAAATCCCTCTCTTTATTCTAAGCTATAATGATGATACACGGCTATTTCTTGCACATATTTCCAATGCATTTAGTTATAATGAAATGTAAGGATACATTTCGACCGTCAGACACAAATGTTTTAGTAGTCGAGAAATAATAGGTGAATGACGTCAATTGAATCGGAAGGTCGCGTGTTGAGAAATCAACATACCATACCTTGATGTGTGGCTACTGCTTGGACAGGAAGAATAGCGTCTTTGTGTAATGCTGCTAAATGCTTGCCGTTTGCTTTTTGGTTCAGACGACAGCAGCTTCTACTGAACCAAACATCCGAATTCTCGCCAGCAAAAGTAGGCTTCGGAAAACTTCTAGGTCTCTAATAAGATACCGTTTGTGTCCACATTGTACAATTTATGCAGTAGGCGAGCCTAAAGTCGGCTGTGGTTTTACCTCTTGCAATCCAGGATTAACTGTGTTTGGGCACTGGTCTAGAAGCGGTTCTGTCTTCTGTTGGTGTATTGGGCTTAATAGAAGTAAGCCTTACGAGGTGTTAATTCATATACCTGTTGTCTGAGCCTAGGGTAGCCTTTTTTATCAATAGTTATTAGCGACTTCTTATGTGTGGACTGATAGATTTATTCTGAGCCTCATACGTGGATATGGGTGCCACGTCCATATGCTGAAACCGATTCTTTCACTCAAGCTTAATAAACAGTTTTTACCATGCCATATCTCGTACACTTTTGCCTCCTAAAAAGACCATTGCCGATATTGCACTCAAAAAAGCTAAATCTAATTTGTCAACTTAAAATTTGGCCTAACAAATTATTATTCAAAGCCTACTGGTCTAAAATGATTCTCACATTTTGAACATTTTGATTTTGTTCACTGAAAAATATCAATAGGTATAAAAGCACAAAACTCCAAAACACCGAGATTTATAAATCACTGGCGTTTACACCGAAGGGGGAAGCACAAGACCGACGTTGTTCCATTATGACAGCTTAACAACAATGCGTATGATGGTTGTGTCGTTATTTGAACATCAGATACCTGAAATAGTTTCAACACGCCCTCCTCGGTGAACTTGATTTGGCCTGCAACAGTGACGGTAATCTAACAGTTCAATGCAGATTTTGCAAAAAAAAATGAGGAACTACATGGTTACTTAAACGCTCACTCAAGAGTTCAACGCAAATCCATTTGCGTAAAACGATTATGGTGACTGTTCATTTTTTGCAACCACTGGAGTCCTGAACACGATGAGGACGGGGAACACTACAAAACAAACGACTGACAAGATATAAACTTTCAGAAAAATGCACATTCTATGGGAACCCAGGGACTGTATGAGCTTCTCAGCTTTCAACTATTTTAATGAACACCAAAGTTCCAGCCCAGAGGATCGCTGACTACTTAATTGTGAAATTCAGACTAGTGGTCTGTATTCACTTGACTGTCTGAATACATCAGAGTCTGACTACGATCGTGAACTTGATACCATCTTTACCACTTTTATACCATGATTGATCGAGCGTAGCTGCAACAGACCTGGTAATCTATTACCATCTAGGGTTCTGAAATAAGCGGAGTAACCTAAGAGTTGTATGAGCTAGTGTTATACTTGGCACCGAAAAATTTACTGAACCTAAAACTGAGTGCTTTTTCCTCATAACAAATTAGCACATTGTTGGAGAAGGTGACTAGCTCAAGCGGTCACGATATCTGAGGTCTGTCTTTACGATGTCTTCACCAGCACAAACCTGCTATATTGAAGATAACCTGTTCCATTAAAACAAAATATCTCATTGAAATGTCGTTAGGCTGTCATCACTATATTACTTTCTAATATTGTCAACATATCATTAGAGTGTTGTTAGAAGGAACCAGACAACTTTATGGGCCCCAATGGAGATGCTGAAATTTGCGAATCCAGAAGAGATTCCTGGAAGAGAATAGCTATTCAGACAGTCCACTTATCCAGGCTCACTCAGGGGAATGCTAGGTCAATCGGAATAGGTCAAAGTTGTGTTCGAAATTCTTCCTTATTAAAACTTTATAGGCATTCACACACCAAGCAGCATCGGTAACTTTTATTCTGCTCCATAAAGTAATCAACAGGCACTCGTACTTGTTAAAAAACGTCTTGTGGCTCGGAACTACGTCCAAACGCTTAACAACTGAGGATGAAAACGTTAAATCTATAAGACAAATCTACACTTGGTTATATTTCTGTGCTTTGGTCATCAGTAAGGTCTGTTTTTTTACTCCATTTCTTCTAAGGATGCATCGTTCACTACCACGCTCGTACGTGCATCTACTGTGCTTGACACAGGCCCGTGGGCCCATGTCGGACGGATCCGTGTGCATTATCGTAAAATCACCGACCTTTTGTTCTATTCAACTCCTCGGGAAAAACAAAGTCGGCTGTTCAGCATAGGAGAAGACCGGACTTTGGTAAGTAGAGACTAGTTAAACGGTGGAAGGCATGTGCAAGATAAGTGTGAGGTAGACTTGGTATAAGCAATACACTTTGCGCTACTTTATGTTTGTAACCGGCTTCTCTTTGTTTACAAACCTCCTAAAAATTTGAGTCCCCCACAATCATCTGACGACAAGTATCATCATTTTTAAGACTGGATTTTTGCATAGACTTTGGAGGCTTGCTAAGCCCGTAAAGTCACATTTGCTTTTCTATTAACTTTTTGCTGTAAATTAGGTAATCTAGAACAAGCGCGCCAGCTCAGCATTAAGGCAATGCACAAGGAACTGTCATCGGCTCAGTTAAAGCTGTCAGCTCACGAAAGATGGGGCTCAGCACGATCGTTTCTTATACTGAAAGATACGGTAATACATTTTTCCAAGACACAGGATAGTGGATTGATGAAAATGTTGCAAACCCTTCTTCTTCCCCGGGGGTCTGTGTAAAACTGATTGCTAGTGACCTTATGGTAAACCTTCACCCGGAGTTTCTACTACTCATCATCCATCGTATGCTGCGACGCTACTACAACGCTGTATTTTCCTTATACCAGCCACCATGTACTGAGTACTATCTTTATCAAACAGAACCATAAAAATGCCTTACAATTGGGTTTGATATCTACAGTTTATTATTCACAAATAGTAGACTAAAACACAGTGCTTTCTGCCGAATGCACATTCAGCTTTCGAATGGCAATATTTCGAGCCAATATTTGTTTGCCAACACACTGTACCCTTCCTTTCAACGCCCTGTCAACTCTGAGGCCCTAAAATATCCGACATGATTCCTATGCAGTGGGCGCGTATTTGTGCTTTGTATATAGTAATCTTTCCAAGACACTGTGATTTCCTGATAAATTTGAGCAATGCACTGAGAACAACATTGTTGTGAGGCGCGTACGTTTCGCGCACACTCGTCCACAAACAATCGTGTAAAACAAAGTGAAGTTGGTTAAATGCGTACAGGTAGAACATGCTCCTGAATAAATCTTAGATTGTGTTTTCCATCAATAAACCCATGGTAGTCTCAGATCACGCTCGGCTTTTCATGGGCGGATAACACTGATATGATCAAAGGTGTTTTGGAAAATTCCAATTCACTTGGTGCCCTCAAAATTTTAATGGTCTGCAGCAACACTCAGAAATTTGATAAGAAGTAACGATACCAACCAGACCTACCAAGTAGCGTAAACCAAAGATTCCCGAGGTCTATTGGATCTGGTTAGTGCTGAAGCGTCTAAACCTAAGTAGCGACGACGTAGGTCTTATAACGTTGCTCTGGCCAACAGATACCCTACCTGTCAACAAAAGCACTTCAGAATGCGAATTTCTCCCTCCTCCATTAATGTATTTATTCTCTTGAAATCCATATGTTAGGTACAGCATTGTGCATGCAATAAGCCTTCTTAGAAAAGGTTCACCAAGTGTAACAATAAGTGCAGCTATAAGCGCTCCCTTGGCCATCGAAGGGCATAGCAACAGGCCCTCTATTGAATCTGATGGAGCTATTGTTTATTTTTGCTTATAAAGGGCTAGTGGAGTGTAGGATACAGAACCAAGTCACTGCATAGCTGGAAGAGGAAACAGCAAAAATTCTAGGCCCTTGATTGTGGGGTTATTCTGATCGGAAAGGTTGTATTAGTAAACACGGGAAATAAAGAAAGATCTCCAGTTCAGAAAGCACATTGTCGTTAGTGGTATCTTTAGCAAAGAGCAGTTTTCTGTGTCGAGGATGCAGAACTAGAAAATGCATAGGTAAAACTCGATGTGTGAAAAGTAAACCTGTATCCGCATGATAGAAGGTCACCAGAGTCAACGGGCACAAAAGAATATATATATTGTTTTGTTCACATTCACCCCTCTCTCGTTCGTACAGTCATCCTCCTGTGCTGGTTTAATTACCCTGGTGAGTATAAACAAACGGGGAGTGTACTGGACACGAGTTTCGCTCATTAGCAATGCATATCCTATGGCCTTGCTGGTATCTGACTTCCGGATATCTGTCATGTGAGGTGAGCGCTACCACTGCACCTCCAGGGCACCGCACCTGAATTTGCATATCTGAACAGGCGAACGTGTTCATACTTGAGAGATATGATCGGTTCGCCTGACGCCTCTAACCACCACCCAGTAGCTACCTCGGTTGTGACGATCGACTGACCCAGTCAGATGGCGCCACAGACTCTTGCAACCCGCCAGGATAGTTGTTGAGGTCGGGGGATATGTATTATGTGGGACTCACCAGAATAGTTACGTCTGCACAGGTAGATGACTGTTCAAACTAGAGTGACGTGAATGTGAACAATATATACCCTGCGACCCCCACAACCACATGTGGTCTATGGTGAAGTGCGGACGAGTGTCGGTCGTCAGAGAATGATTCAGTAAGGGCACAATATGGGACAGCACTGGTGCACATAAGATGTATAGAGATTTCAGGGATTTTGCGAAATAAACTTCGATTCGTGGAGCGTTGGCTGCACATGTCCTAAGGATCACTTATACTCATGAACTGAATAAGGTGAAACAAGCATAAGTTTCCACTGGGAGGGGAACTGGATTAATTGAACGGAGCTTCTGTATCAAATGTATAAATAAACCGGTCGGTACTTTACCGACGGTTTTATATACTTACTTGCCACTTCTGATCCACCGTCACAGGTGTTGCTGTTCAAAACCGAATTACAAAAGGGAGTTGCGTTTAGCTATAGAAAGCTGTACGTAGCCCGTTTCTCTCTGTCGCTCTGGTAATTTAATCATCCATTATCTCCTGGTGAAGCCAGTATTCATTACCTCCAGAGTTCATTTCATCCCTAGTCGCTCCATTTCATATCTTGTTAAAATCACATCAGCTGGTGGCTCATCATTGCTTTTCATTTTTTTCCTTTTTATTGCCTCTCCGTACTCGTCTAGGTAGAATACGACATACATGTGGCAACGAAAAATGATTTTCCGATGCTCGCGCGCTACCGAATTGAACAGATGTTCACTCCACTGTGTATGAGCAGTTTACCACCGCATCACAAAGAGAGTCTTATACTGGTATCAACAGAAGCTTCGAAACTCAAGCTTTTCAGCACTTCCTCATTCACTTTACGCAAACTGGTTGCGGCCTACCCAGCCTCAATAATGTTCCACAAGTACGTACTAATGTGACGTTGGCGTGCCCCGTTTACAAGTTACCTTCCAGCCCGAATCAGTAAAATGCATACCTGTAGTGGTCCATAATTTGTGTATGGCTCGTCAGTATGGCATGCTCTATATTTGCGAGGAGCTAAACATGGTGCTTAAGAACGTTGAATATGACTCATACATTCCTTAACGAGGTAATATTTTGCTCTGCACATCTCATGAAGATCGAGTAGTCGATTTTGTACGGAGAAACTATGCAACAGACAGAAATTATTCACTTATGTGGACGAAGCACGTACTTATATTATGTTGAACTGCTTCGCTGGGGAATATGCTGTTGATTTCCAACCACCAGAGAAGGAGAGAATAACGAATACACACTCATTTGCAAACTAAGTTGGTTTTTCGAGAGACTGACCTAGAACTCAGCTGAATCTCTCGTTTGTGATGTTCTCAGACAACTGAATGTGCTGCACCAGGCCGCCTCATGTTTCAGTCGCTACGATATTCGAGATATCATGTACCAAATTAGTTTGAAAATGAGTGTATATTCGCTGATTTCGTGCAATTTGGTCTCAAGTAGAACATAAGGTTGACGGGGACTCGGGGACTGCGCCCACCTGATGAGCTCCCTCCCCAGCCCCCCAAAAAAGGGCGAAACAGGTCGTGGGCTGTCGACGAATTTTCGGCAACCTTATGAGCAGTAAATTACGAAGAAACAGAGATTAATTTAATGTTGAAATAAACGGGAAGCGCGTGTATGAAATCATCATCATTGTCAGCTGTAATAACCGCGTACTTGTCGTAGCTGTCACAGTTTCGTTCACCGATGATTTGGGGAGGTGGGGTAGGTAGCTGCGCGTTGGAGGAGGGAGCTGATAAATCAGTGCGCTGTAGGTGGATTGCTAAGTGGGGGTAGGCAAGGTAGCTGTGCACTGAAGGCAATAGCGTGGATGCATGAGCGCCATCGAGGGTGCGACTGGGCCATGTCTGACAATGTCTCTAACCATTGATATGGCCCGTCTCGGGGTCCCCATCCAGGAAGATGGCAATAACCAGCGCAGCTGAGTTTGCTGGTAATGACTTTTATACTTCGTTGCCAAGTCATTGTTTGACCGCCTCTGGCTCTCTTCCACCCTTCACGTGGCTGTGCGAAAAGAGCCCTTCGAGAACAAAGGTTACCACGATGTGCATCATTACAGCAAAATGACATGATGATTTCTAATGCGTATTACATGAGGTCATCTGTTAACGAATTGTGTAGGACAGCTTGCGGACGTCAACGTCAGAAAACATGGATGCATACACACAACGTTCATGCGATGA